>NW_027459612.1:0-50000 GCF_050624435.1 Tenrec ecaudatus
TATTTTTGTTTCCTGTGACACTCACCTAATTTCAAGGCCACTGCCACCTCACAAGCTTAGCCTTGTCGTAGTCAAACTGTTCACCTTTTAGACCGTTTGTTTTTCTCAGAAGTTATCGGGTGATTAAAGCTTCTGAACCAAGTGTGCCAGGTCCACGACTACCATCTCCTGGACCACCTCAACCTTATCCATCCTGGATAAAGTTGCCCTCAATGGACAACCCCTCCCAGCAGTGTAGGAAGGGTATGGACCCAAAGCCCCACCTCGCCCCTTTTGCCAGCAGGAAGCAGCTAGAGATGTCGTCGCCCAGTACCCCCAAATATTTGGGTCCATATCTCTTCAGGGGGGCAAATGTTAGGTAGCTATGCTAGGGACTGGGGCATCCGTTATGCATGCCCATAGGGCCAAGATAAGAGCCCAGTTAGGAGAGGCACCCTGTGCATGCTCAGAGGTCCAGATTTCTGGCCATGAAGGGGAGGTCACCTGGGTGGTTCCTGTACCTGGATTGACCAATCTAGGCCATGTAAATTCAATTCAGCCACTGGGGTCGGCCAGACTTGCCCACCACGCCTCCCTACGCTCATAAAACTCTCTTGAGTGCAGACCAGGCTTCTGCATGATTTCTCTCTCACTCAGGAAGGCTCTTTGGAGGCAGCTGTGCTGCACATGAGTGGCTGGTGGATACTGTTCAGATGCATGGCTTTCTGCTTGCAAGGGTTTTTGTCTCAGCTGACTGTAAGGGAGGAGGTAGTACGTCTGGATCACAGAGTATCCATGTCCACAAACGAGGCTGCTCATTCCACAGTCCTGGAAGTGCTTTATGAAAACCCTCTGCTTTGCAATGTCACTCTTTGTAGATTAGAGTGGGAGGGGCTGGGACCAAGGTATGCTGCCTCTTACTCCCAGTTGCAGGTTTCTGGATGCTGATTGTATCTCTTACAGCATCAGTTAGTGGGCTTGTTGTCTGCCTCAGGCTTTGTTCACGGAGATCCTCCAGCTAGTTGGTGGTGTGTGCGCATGAGCAGAGACTTCCTGCCAATCCCCCATGAGTAGTAGAGCTCCCATGGTGTGGACTCCATGAAAGCCTTGCCCCAGGCAGCATGCTTACAAAGGAGGGTGGGCCCTGCAGGACAGAGGACCATTCCCCCTGTGGAATGGCCTCAGAGATCCACCTCCCTCTCTGGCCAGCTGCTGGGGCTGTGGGTCCTAAGCATCATGGCTGACTCAATAATAGACACAGGGTGAGGCGACTCCAGTAGCTGTTTTGACTGGTCTAATCCAGCCTGAGATCATCCTTGCATGAGCCCCTGCCAAGATTATTTTTGTTTCTTTTATGATCTTTTCATTAGTGGCTCCTACAACACTAACCACCATCCATAAATACATCATCTGTTTGAAGCCCATCTGTACATTAATTGCCCTCCTTATTCACAAAATATCCACTCTCCACCCAAGCCCCTGGCCTCAGCTCCTCATTTTTCCCCCCTCAATGCCCGCCACCCATCCCTCATCAATCCTTGGAAATGTACTAATTCTTTTGTCATATTTTCACCCACCTTTCTTTTGAGGTCAATGAAGATCCTTGTAATCGGTTCCCACTTTCCATCCTGCCCTTCCTCCACCCTCCCAGTATCTCCACTCATAACACTGGTAAAGGGCCCATCCACTCTGGATTCCCCGTGTTTGAAATTCCTATCGGTACTAGAATACCTTCTCTAGTTTGGCCAGATTAGTATGGTAGAACTGGGATCATGATAGTGGGGCAAGAGAAAGCATTAAGAACTAGAGGAAAGTTGTGTTTCATCTTTGCTGTCTCATACCCTGTATTCTTTAATCTCCACTCTGAGATCCTTCTGTAAGGGGATGTCCAGTGCACTGCAAATAGGTTTTGGGTCTATACCCGGCAGTCCCCTCTCATTCTCCATGATAAGATTTTTTTGTTCTCATGATACCTGTTGCCTTATCCCTTTAAAACTTTGTGATCACACAGGCTGGTATGCTTTCTCCATGTGGGCTCTGTTGCTTCAGAGCCAGATGACTGTTTCTTTACCCTCAGGCCTTTAAGACCCCACACGCTATATCTTTAGGTAGCTGGACACCATCGGCTTTCTTCACCACATTTGCTTATGCAGCCGCTTTGTGGTCAGTGATTGTGTAGGGAAGGTGAGCATCTTAGAATGCCAATTTAATAGAACAGTGTTATTGCAATGAGGGAGTCCTTGAGCGGAGGCCCTATGTCCATCTGCTACCTTAATACTAAATCTATAAACATATGGACATAGATCTATTTCCCCATGCCCCTTTGTAAATATATGTACATATGTACATGCCTTTATTTAGACGTCTATAACTGGCCCTTGCTTCCCAGCTCACTCTTCTATACTCTTTGATTTTCCTCTTGTGCCCACTGTCATGCTCAGTCTTCCTTTGGGTTTCAGTAATTCCTCTTGGTTACATTACCTTTGATCACGCCCTACCAGGCCTCCTACATCCCCCTCACTATCGTTTTCCATCACTTGTTGTACCCTTGTCTCTGGGTTTCTTTACAGCACTTCCTTTCCCCCCACCGTGCTCACTCCCATGCCCAATGGAAAGGGCCGGTCACATGTTTACTCCTCCAGATTGTTCATCCAGCCTCTCTTAATTAGACAGACCTGTAAAGGTAATAACATGCACAAAACAAGACTGAGCTAAACCAAGCAGCAAAAAGAAAAAAAAAACAAACAAAAATGAAAACAAAACCCAACCCAAATCCAATGACACTAAAAGAAAACAACACTAACCAGAAAGAAAAGTACAAGGACTGTGTGGTGAACTTTAGGAGTGTTTTCCAGTCCAGTCTGTGGGGGCACCGAACCCTGACCACAAAGTCCACCTTTGGCATTCCCCGGGGACTTTGATGCTCCGTTTTCTTACTCTTCCGCTGCACTCTCTTAGTGTCATGCATCGAAGTGGCAGGATCAGTTCGGGCGCAGTTCCCACACTGTGTGTCCAGTGTTGTCCCCTCTAAGGCTATGGGTCTTTGAGGGACGTTTCTCATCGTGGGGCTGCCCATGTGGTCTTCTCTGTGGATTGGCTTCTCTGATTGGGAACATCATCCTCAAGGTGTATTGGGCCAGGGTGTGCTCCATTCTCCCCTCCTCCCCCTTGTTCTGCCCTGTGTTCACTGATCAGATATGTCCCTCTCCGCGAGCTGCAGATCCGGTGCCATCCTGTGAAATACAATCTTTTGGGGCTGCAAGGATGTGGGGGGGTGGGTATCAGCTCAGATCTTTTGAGAGTCCAGGAGATATTGACTTCTCGATGGGCACAGTTCTGTGGGGCACCGTGCTCTTGGTCCAGACGCTGGTTGTGAATATGACTTTGTTGTTAACCAGTTGTGTGTCTCTGGGTCAACTCCCGTGTGTTTTTGAGTGAGTTTTCTAATCTGCAAAGTAAATGTACAGGATTATCCAGACTCCCATGTCAGCAAGTTATCGAGAGGGGTTAATCAGAGACTGTTTCATATAGTGTGTACCTGCGCGCCACATTCTAGACCTGCGATGGCAATTATGAGCTCACGATAGAGATGGTGTCCAGCAGGTAACATACGTGGCTCCATATTGAAACAGGAAGCCCACTGTGGAGATTTGGTCCTTCTGTTGATGGCCACCGGCCACCTAGTCTTCTCCTGCTATAACTGCTTCACTGGCTCAGCAGCTGAGCCAGAAGCCAGTGATATCATAACCAGGTGGCTAACTGGGCCAAAGGGCTGATAGATATTTGTTATTTTGTTGTCTTGGGAAACCCACCTACCCTCCATGCAAACCTTCTGGTGTGAGTTATCTGTGGAAGGAATCATAGGCTCACAGTAATTCACATCTTTCTTCTTGAAAATGTGCCCATATTCCTTTCTGAACCTGACAAGGTGGCCCCTGTGTCCACCAAGAAATTTACTGCCTGGCCTCCTACTTGGAGAGTTAGCCTGGGCTTTTGGCGGCGAAGTGAAACAGAGCCCTGACCCCTTCATTGAGCTTCTTCAAGCATTATTGTCTCTTGCTTGGGTCTTTCTACGTGCAGATGAGGCCCATCCACTCTAGTGGAGGGTCGTGCACCTCTCCTCGGGTTTTCAAGGCACTGATTTTTCCAGTGTCCTTCTTTCCTGCAGTAGGCACATTGGTCCTTCCCCATGGCTTGGCGGTGCCCACAGGTTAGTCTCTCCGTGAGTGGGCCATGCTCTCCTTTTCCTGAGTCTCTGGGGCCTCTCATGGCAATTCCTAGTATTTTAGCTAGCTTCTTTGTCTCTGTCGTGCTAGGGTCATCTCTGTTGTTATACACTCAATGAGCCACTTGTACCAAATCGCTAAGATTTTTCCCTTCAAACCCTTCCCACTTCTTTGTCATGTCTGAGGCAGACTGACTGAGTAATAAAGGCAATACTTATTGCCCTCCTGTTTTCAGTGCCTCCGGGCCGTTAGGGGTATAAAGCCCGTAGGCTTCCCTCAGCCACTCTAGAAAGGCAGGCGGATATTCTCTTATAGGAACCTGAAAATTCTCACTGACCTTAGATAAATTCATAGGTTTCCTAGCTCTTCTGCAGAGGGTCATGTAAGAGCAATGGTTGATACCTGGTAAAGTCCTCTGGGCCTTGCTAGGAATTGAGATCCCACATTGTTGGTGTAGTGGCCAAAAGAGTTTCTCCCAAGTGGGGAGTGCCCGCTCGCTGACCATCAGGTTCACTGACTGCTTACTGGGCCTCTGTCTGGAAGGGCTACCCTCCTCCGTTGTGAACAGCACCTGGAGAAGTTGTTGGCAAGCATTCCAGGTGGGCTGATGAGTATGGAAGTCATACCAGTACTAGTGTGTGTGGGGGGCTGCTTGTTAGGGGTGGGGGTGAGTTTGGGGGGCCGGTGGGGGAGGGAGTGACTCAATAAGGGCCTGTTAGAAGTTTTCTATTTCTGGACCCTAGAAACCTTATAGGGCGGGGGTTGAAAGAAAGGGTTTGAAGCCAGCTCTCCCACTCCCAGAGTTCTCCTGCAAAATGGGATAAAGCCGATTAGGGGAGAGTGATGGGGAGGGGAGGGGAGGGGAGGTGTGGGGGAGGGGTGAGGGAGGGGAGGGGTGGGGGAGGGTGATGTGGAGGGATGGCCTCCACCTATGTGGTTTTGGGAACTTGGACCGTTTGTTTTTCCGGTCCTTCCATGTTTCCTGAAACCTTGGAAACAAGGGCCCTTTCTTTGCGGGAGGGAGTAAGTCTTTTATATTTGCAGGCTTCTTAGTGGCAATGTCAGCCCACACTTGAAGTAACGGGATCAGATCGGGATATCCTGGTTCCCTTTAAACATAACTATGAACTCTTAGTAATAGGGGGTGGGAAAACTAGTCTTGCGTGGGTCAATCAGGGACTCCTTCTGCCCCATCACTTTTAAACAAATTGTAGAGTCTCCAAGCTTTTGGGTTGAAACCACATCCTCTTGGTGAATGCCGAGAGCAGGGGTCCTCAAACTACAACCTGTGGGCCACATGCAGACAGCCGAGGACGTTGATCCTTTCTGCCGGGTGTATGTGCCCCATTTATTTTTTTATTGAACTTCAAATCAAGATGTGCAGTGTGCACATGAATTTGTTCGTAATATTTGTTTTTTTAAACTATAGTCTTTCCTTCAAAAGGCCTGAGGGATAGTGAACTGGCCCCCTGGGTAAACAGTTTAAAGACCCCTGCCCTAAGGTATCCTGGACTTAGGGGTTATTAATCTCCCAGCCCTGAAACATCCCTGAACGTTCTACCCGTTGTAGGAGGCACCGTGGGAATTTGGACCCCGGGTAATTTACAAGCCTTTACTCCAATTGAACCCAAGAAAATTCAAAATGGCTTAGGCAGTTACTCTATTTTGGTCACTTTTGACTCGTCCTGCACTAGCCCATTATTTCCATTTAACTCTATAACGCGAAGCATGATGTTTTCATAACATTAAAAATGTATATATTAATACTTATATATATATATATATATATATTTATAACTATGAAAGTCCACAACAAAAAGAAAATTTTTTCCCAAAATTAAAATTGAAGCGTTATAGGGTTAAAAAGAAGGATGGGTCTTATCAGCGGGTCCAAGACCTTAGCATCATAAATGAATCAGTGATCCGACTGCACCTAGTAGTGCCCAAACCTGTGCCCTCCTAGGGGAAAGTGTGAATGCTTTTATCCCTCTTCCTGTACTTCCAATGAACAAACACACATGTCTGGTAATCCTAAGATTATTTTTGTTTCCTGTGACACTCACCTAATTTCAAGGCCACTGCCACCTCACAAGCTTAGCCTTGTCGTAGTCAAACTGTTCACCTTTTAGACCGTTTGTTTTTCTCAGAAGTTATCGGGTGATTAAAGCTTCTGAACCAAGTGTGCCAGGTCCACGACTACCATCTCCTGGACCACCTCAACCTTATCCATCCTGGATAAAGTTGCCCTCAATGGACAACCCCTCCCAGCAGTGTAGGAAGGGTATGGACCCAAAGCCCCACCTCGCCCCTTTTGCCAGCAGGAAGCAGCTAGAGATGTCGTCGCCCAGTACCCCCAAATATTTGGGTCCATATCTCTTCAGGGGGGCAAATGTTAGGTAGCTATGCTAGGGACTGGGGCATCCGTTATGCATGCCCATAGGGCCAAGATAAGAGCCCAGTTAGGAGAGGCACCCTGTGCATGCTCAGAGGTCCAGATTTCTGGCCATGAAGGGGAGGTCACCTGGGTGGTTCCTGTACCTGGATTGACCAATCTAGGCCATGTAAATTCAATTCAGCCACTGGGGTCGGCCAGACTTGCCCACCACGCCTCCCTACGCTCATAAAACTCTCTTGAGTGCAGACCAGGCTTCTGCATGATTTCTCTCTCACTCAGGAAGGCTCTTTGGAGGCAGCTGTGCTGCACATGAGTGGCTGGTGGATACTGTTCAGATGCATGGCTTTCTGCTTGCAAGGGTTTTTGTCTCAGCTGACTGTAAGGGAGGAGGTAGTACGTCTGGATCACAGAGTATCCATGTCCACAAACGAGGCTGCTCATTCCACAGTCCTGGAAGTGCTTTATGAAAACCCTCTGCTTTGCAATGTCATTCTTTGTAGATTAGAGTGGGAGGGGCTGGGACCAAGGTATGCTGCCTCTTACTCCCAGTTGCAGGTTTCTGGATGCTGATTGTATCTCTTACAGCATCAGTTAGTGGGCTTGTTGTCTGCCTCAGGCTTTGTTCACGGAGATCCTCCAGCTAGTTGGTGGTGTGTGCGCATGAGCAGAGACTTCCTGCCAATCCCCCATGAGTAGTAGAGCTCCCATGGTGTGGACTCCATGAAAGCCTTGCCCCAGGCAGCATGCTTACAAAGGAGGGTGGGCCCTGCAGGACAGAGGACCATTCCCCCTGTGGAATGGCCTCAGAGATCCACCTCCCTCTCTGGCCAGCTGCTGGGGCTGTGGGTCCTAAGCATCATGGCTGACTCAATAATAGACACAGGGTGAGGCGACTCCAGTAGCTGTTTTGACTGGTCTAATCCAGCCTGAGATCATCCTTGCATGAGCCCCTGCCAAGATTATTTTTGTTTCTTTTATGATCTTTTCATTAGTGGCTCCTACAACACTAACCACCATCCATAAATACATCATCTGTTTGAAGCCCATCTGTACATTAATTGCCCTCCTTATTCACAAAATATCCACTCTCCACCCAAGCCCCTGGCCTCAGCTCCTCATTTTTCCCCCCTCAATGCCCGCCACCCATCCCTCATCAATCCTTGGAAATGTACTAATTCTTTTGTCATATTTTCACCCACCTTTCTTTTGAGGTCAATGAAGATCCTTGTAATCGGTTCCCACTTTCCATCCTGCCCTTCCTCCACCCTCCCAGTATCTCCACTCATAACACTGGTAAAGGGCCCATCCACTCTGGATTCCCCGTGTTTGAAATTCCTATCGGTACTAGAATACCTTCTCTAGTTTGGCCAGATTAGTATGGTAGAACTGGGATCATGATAGTGGGGCAAGAGAAAGCATTAAGAACTAGAGGAAAGTTGTGTTTCATCTTTGCTGTCTCATACCCTGTATTCTTTAATCTCCACTCTGAGATCCTTCTGTAAGGGGATGTCCAGTGCACTGCAAATAGGTTTTGGGTCTATACCCGGCAGTCCCCTCTCATTCTCCATGATAAGATTTTTTTGTTCTCATGATACCTGTTGCCTTATCCCTTTAAAACTTTGTGATCACACAGGCTGGTATGCTTTCTCCATGTGGGCTCTGTTGCTTCAGAGCCAGATGGCTGTTTCTTTACCCTCAGGCCTTTAAGACCCCACACGCTATATCTTTAGGTAGCTGGACACCATCGGCTTTCTTCACCACATTTGCTTATGCAGCCGCTTTGTGGTCAGTGATTGTGTAGGGAAGGTGAGCATCTTAGAATGCCAATTTAATAGAACAGTGTTATTGCAATGAGGGAGTCCTTGAGCGGAGGCCCTATGTCCATCTGCTACCTTAATACTAAATCTATAAACATATGGACATAGATCTATTTCCCCATGCCCCTTTGTAAATATATGTACATATGTACATGCCTTTATTTAGACGTCTATAACTGGCCCTTGCTTCCCAGCTCACTCTTCTATACTCTTTGATTTTCCTCTTGTGCCCACTGACATGCTCAGTCTTCCTTTGGGTTTCAGTAATTCCTCTTGGTTACATTACCTTTGATCACGCCCTACCAGGCCTCCTACATCCCCCTCACTATCGTTTTCCATCACTTGTTGTACCCTTGTCTCTGGGTTTCTTTACAGCACTTCCTTTCCCCCCACCGTGCTCACTCCCATGCCCAATGGAAAGGGCCGGTCACATGTTTACTCCTCCAGATTGTTCATCCAGCCTCTCTTAATTAGACAGACCTGTAAAGGTAATAACATGCACAAAACAAGACTGAGCTAAACCAAGCAGCAAAAAGAAAAAAAAAACAAACAAAAATGAAAACAAAACCCAACCCAAATCCAATGACACTAAAAGAAAACAACACTAACCAGAAAGAAAAGTACAAGGACTGTGTGGTGAACTTTAGGAGTGTTTTCCAGTCCAGTCTGTGGGGGCACCGAACCCTGACCACAAAGTCCACCTTTGGCATTCCCCGGGGACTTTGATGCTCCGTTTTCTTACTCTTCCGCTGCACTCTCTTAGTGTCATGCATCGAAGTGGCAGGATCAGTTCGGGCGCAGTTCCCACACTGTGTGTCCAGTGTTGTCCCCTCTAAGGCTATGGGTCTTTGAGGGACGTTTCTCATCGTGGGGCTGCCCATGTGGTCTTCTCTGTGGATTGGCTTCTCTGATTGGGAACATCATCCTCAAGGTGTATTGGGCCAGGGTGTGCTCCATTCTCCCCTCCTCCCCCTTGTTCTGCCCTGTGTTCACTGATCAGATATGTCCCTCTCCGCGAGCTGCAGATCCGGTGCCATCCTGTGAAATACAATCTTTTGGGGCTGCAAGGATGTGGGGGGGTGGGTATCAGCTCAGATCTTTTGAGAGTCCAGGAGATATTGACTTCTCGATGGGCACAGTTCTGTGGGGCACCGTGCTCTTGGTCCAGACGCTGGTTGTGAATATGACTTTGTTGTTAACCAGTTGTGTGTCTCTGGGTCAACTCCCGTGTGTTTTTGAGTGAGTTTTCTAATCTGCAAAGTAAATGTACAGGATTATCCAGACTCCCATGTCAGCAAGTTATCGAGAGGGGTTAATCAGAGACTGTTTCATATAGTGTGTACCTGCGCGCCGCATTCTAGACCTGCGATGGCAATTATGAGCTCAGGATAGAGATGGTGTCCAGCAGGTAACATACGTGGCTCCATATTGAAACAGGAAGCCCACTGTGGAGATTTGGTCCTTCTGTTGATGGCCACCGGCCACCTACTCTTCTCCTGCTATAACTGCTTCACTGGCTCAGCAGCTGAGCCAGAAGCCAGTGATATCATAACCAGGTGGCTAACTGGGCCAAAGGGCTGATAGATATTTGTTATTTTGTTGTCTTGGGAAACCCACCTACCCTCCATGCAAACCTTCTGGTGTGAGTTATCTGTGGAAGGAATCATAGGCTCACAGTAATTCACATCTTTCTTCTTGAAAATGTGCCCATATTCCTTTCTGAACCTGACAAGGTGGCCCCTGTGTCCACCAAGAAATTTACTGCCTGGCCTCCTACTTGGAGAGTTAGCCTGGGCTTTTGGCGGCGAAGTGAAACAGAGCCCTGACCCCTTCATTGAGCTTCTTCAAGCATTATTGTCTCTTGCTTGGGTCTTTCTACGTGCAGATGAGGCCCATCCACTCTAGTGGAGGGTCGTGCACCTCTCCTCGGGTTTTCAAGGCACTGATTTTTCCAGTGTCCTTCTTTCCTGCAGTAGGCACATTGGTCCTTCCCCATGGCTTGGCGGTGCCCACAGGTTAGTCTCTCCGTGAGTGGGCCATGCTCTCCTTTTCCTGAGTCTCTGGGGTCTCTCATGGCAATTCCTAGTATTTTAGCTAGCTTCTTTGTCTCTGTCGTGCTAGGGTCATCTCTGTTGTTATACACTCAATGAGCCACTTGTACCAAATCGCTAAGATTTTTCCCTTCAAACCCTTCCCACTTCTTTGTCATGTCTGAGGCAGACTGACTGAGTAATAAAGGCAATACTTATTGCCCTCCTGTTTTCAGTGCCTCCGGGCCGTTAGGGGTATAAAGCCCGTAGGCTTCCCTCAGCCACTCTAGAAAGGCAGGCGGATATTCTCTTATAGGAACCTGAAAATTCTCACTGACCTTAGATAAATTCATAGGTTTCCTAGCTCTTCTGCAGAGGGTCATGTAAGAGCAATGGTTGATACCTGGTAAAGTCCTCTGGGCCTTGCTAGGAATTGAGATCCCACATTGTTGGTGTAGTGGCCAAAAGAGTTTCTCCCAAGTGGGGAGTGCCCGCTCGCTGACCATCAGGTTCACTGACTGCTTACTGGGCCTCTGTCTGGAAGGGCTACCCTCCTCCGTTGTGAACAGCACCTGGAGAAGTTGTTGGCAAGCATTCCAGGTGGGCTGATGAGTATGGAAGTCATACCAGTACTAGTGTGTGTGGGGGGCTGCTTGTTAGGGGTGGGGGTGAGTTTGGGGGGCCGGTGGGGGAGGGAGTGACTCAATAAGGGCCTGTTAGAAGTTTTCTATTTCTGGACCCTAGAAACCTTATAGGGCGGGGGTTGAAAGAAAGGGTTTGAAGCCAGCTCTCCCACTCCCAGAGTTCTCCTGCAAAATGGGATAAAGCCGATTAGGGGAGAGTGATGGGGAGGGGAGGGGAGGGGAGGTGTGGGGGAGGGGTGAGGGAGGGGAGGGGTGGGGGAGGGTGATGTGGAGGGATGGCCTCCACCTATGTGGTTTTGGGAACTTGGACCGTTTGTTTTTCCGGTCCTTCCATGTTTCCTGAAACCTTGGAAACAAGGGCCCTTTCTTTGCGGGAGGGAGTAAGTCTTTTATATTTGCAGGCTTCTTAGTGGCAATGTCAGCCCACACTTGAAGTAACGGGATCAGATCGGGATATCCTGGTTCCCTTTAAACATAACTATGAACTCTTAGTAATAGGGGGTGGGAAAACTAGTCTTGCGTGGGTCAATCAGGGACTCCTTCTGCCCCATCACTTTTAAACAAATTGTAGAGTCTCCAAGCTTTTGGGTTGAAACCACATCCTCTTGGTGAATGCCGAGAGCAGGGGTCCTCAAACTACAACCTGTGGGCCACATGCAGACAGCCGAGGACGTTGATCCTTTCTGCCGGGTGTATGTGCCCCATTTATTTTTTTTTTGAACTTCAAATCAAGATGTGCAGTGTGCACATGAATTTGTTCGTAATATTTGTTTTTTTAAACTATAGTCTTTCCTTCAAAAGGCCTGAGGGATAGTGAACTGGCCCCCTGGGTAAACAGTTTAAAGACCCCTGCCCTAAGGTATCCTGGACTTAGGGGTTATTAATCTCCCAGCCCTGAAACATCCCTGAACATTCTACCCGTTGTAGGAGGCACCATGGGAATTTGGACCCCGGGTAATTTACAAGCCTTTACTCCAATTGAACCCAAGAAAATTCAAAATGGCTTAGGCAGTTACTCTATTTTGGTCACTTTTGACTCGTCCTGCACTAGCCCATTATTTCCATTTAACTCTATAACGCGAAGCATGATGTTTTCATAACATTAAAAATGTATATATTAATACATATATATATATATATATTTATAACTATGAAAGTCCACAACAAAAAGAAAATTTTTTCCCAAAATTAAAATTGAAGCGTTATAGGGTTAAAAAGAAGGATGGGTCTTATCAGCGGGTCCAAGACCTTAGCATCATAAATGAATCAGTGATCCGACTGCACCTAGTAGTGCCCAAACCTGTGCCCTCCTAGGGGAAAGTGTGAATGCTTTTATCCCTCTTCCTGTACTTCCAATGAACAAACACACATGTCTGGTAATCCTAAGATTATTTTTGTTTCCTGTGACACTCACCTAATTTCAAGGCCACTGCCACCTCACAAGCTTAGCCTTGTCGTAGTCAAACTGTTCACCTTTTAGACCGTTTGTTTTTCTCAGAAGTTATCGGGTGATTAAAGCTTCTGAACCAAGTGTGCCAGGTCCACGACTACCATCTCCTGGACCACCTCAACCTTATCCATCCTGGATAAAGTTGCCCTCAATGGACAACCCCTCCCAGCAGTGTAGGAAGGGTATGGACCCAAAGCCCCACCTCGCCCCTTTTGCCAGCAGGAAGCAGCTAGAGATGTCGTCGCCCAGTACCCCCAAAGATTTGGGTCCATATCTCTTCAGGGGGGCAAATGTTAGGTAGCTATACTAGGGACTGGGGCATCCGTTATGCATGCCCATAGGGCCAAGATAAGAGCCCAGTTAGGAGAGGCACCCTGTGCATGCTCAGAGGTCCAGATTTCTGGCCATGAAGGGGAGGTCACCTGGGTGGTTCCTGTACCTGGATTGACCAATCTAGGCCATGTAAATTCAATTCAGCCACTGGGGTCGGCCAGACTTGCCCACCACGCCTCCCTACGCTCATAAAACTCTCTTGAGTGCAGACCAGGCTTCTGCATGATTTCTCTCTCACTCAGGAAGGCTCTTTGGAGGCAGCTGTGCTGCACATGAGTGGCTGGTGGATACTGTTCAGATGCATGGCTTTCTGCTTGCAAGGGTTTTTGTCTCAGCTGACTGTAAGGGAGGAGGTAGTACGTCTGGATCACAGAGTATCCATGTCCACAAACGAGGCTGCTCATTCCACAGTCCTGGAAGTGCTTTATGAAAACCCTCTGCTTTGCAATGTCACTCTTTGTAGATTAGAGTGGGAGGGGCTGGGACCAAGGTATGCTGCCTCTTACTCCCAGTTGCAGGTTTCTGGATGCTGATTGTATCTCTTACAGCATCAGTTAGTGGGCTTGTTGTCTGCCTCAGGCTTTGTTCACGGAGATCCTCCAGCTAGTTGGTGGTGTGTGCGCATGAGCAGAGACTTCCTGCCAATCCCCCATGAGTAGTAGAGCTCCCATGGTGTGGACTCCATGAAAGCCTTGCCCCAGGCAGCATGCTTACAAAGGAGGGTGGGCCCTGCAGGACAGAGGACCATTCCCCCTGTGGAATGGCCTCAGAGATCCACCTCCCTCTCTGGCCAGCTGCTGGGGCTGTGGGTCCTAAGCATCATGGCTGACTCAATAATAGACACAGGGTGAGGCGACTCCAGTAGCTGTTTTGACTGGTCTAATCCAGCCTGAGATCATCCTTGCATGAGCCCCTGCCAAGATTATTTTTGTTTCTTTTATGATCTTTTCATTAGTGGCTCCTACAACACTAACCACCATCCATAAATACATCATCTGTTTGAAGCCCATCTGTACATTAATTGCCCTCCTTATTCACAAAATATCCACTCTCCACCCAAGCCCCTGGCCTCAGCTCCTCATTTTTCCCCCCTCAATGCCCGCCACCCATCCCTCATCAATCCTTGGAAATGTACTAATTCTTTTGTCATATTTTCACCCACCTTTCTTTTGAGGTCAATGAAGATCCTTGTAATCGGTTCCCACTTTCCATCCTGCCCTTCCTCCACCCTCCCAGTATCTCCACTCATAACACTGGTAAAGGGCCCATCCACTCTGGATTCCCCGTGTTTGAAATTCCTATCGGTACTAGAATACCTTCTCTAGTTTGGCCAGATTAGTATGGTAGAACTGGGATCATGATAGTGGGGCAAGAGAAAGCATTAAGAACTAGAGGAAAGTTGTGTTTCATCTTTGCTGTCTCATACCCTGTATTCTTTAATCTCCACTCTGAGATCCTTCTGTAAGGGGATGTCCAGTGCACTGCAAATAGGTTTTGGGTCTATACCCGGCAGTCCCCTCTCATTCTCCATGATAAGATTTTTTTGTTCTCATGATACCTGTTGCCTTATCCCTTTAAAACTTTGTGATCACACAGGCTGGTATGCTTTCTCCATGTGGGCTCTGTTGCTTCAGAGCCAGATGGCTGTTTCTTTACCCTCAGGCCTTTAAGACCCCACACGCTATATCTTTAGGTAGCTGGACACCATCGGCTTTCTTCACCACATTTGCTTATGCAGCCGCTTTGTGGTCAGTGATTGTGTAGGGAAGGTGAGCATCTTAGAATGCCAATTTAATAGAACAGTGTTATTGCAATGAGGGAGTCCTTGAGCGGAGGCCCTATGTCCATCTGCTACCTTAATACTAAATCTATAAACATATGGACATAGATCTATTTCCCCATGCCCCTTTGTAAATATATGTACATATGTACATGCCTTTATTTAGACGTCTATAACTGGCCCTTGCTTCCCAGCTCACTCTTCTATACTCTTTGATTTTCCTCTTGTGCCCACTGTCATGCTCAGTCTTCCTTTGGGTTTCAGTAATTCCTCTTGGTTACATTACCTTTGATCACGCCCTACCAGGCCTCCTACATCCCCCTCACTATCGTTTTCCATCACTTGTTGTACCCTTGTCTCTGGGTTTCTTTACAGCACTTCCTTTCCCCCCACCGTGCTCACTCCCATGCCCAATGGAAAGGGCCGGTCACATGTTTACTCCTCCAGATTGTTCATCCAGCCTCTCTTAATTAGACAGACCTGTAAAGGTAATAACATGCACAAAACAAGACTGAGCTAAACCAAGCAGCAAAAAGAAAAAAAAAACAAACAAAAATGAAAACAAAACCCAACCCAAATCCAATGACACTAAAAGAAAACAACACTAACCAGAAAGAAAAGTACAAGGACTGTGTGGTGAACTTTAGGAGTGTTTTCCAGTCCAGTCTGTGGGGGCACCGAACCCTGACCACAAAGTCCACCTTTGGCATTCCCCGGGGACTTTGATGCTCCGTTTTCTTACTCTTCCGCTGCACTCTCTTAGTGTCATGCATCGAAGTGGCAGGATCAGTTCGGGCGCAGTTCCCACACTGTGTGTCCAGTGTTGTCCCCTCTAAGGCTATGGGTCTTTGAGGGACGTTTCTCATCGTGGGGCTGCCCATGTGGTCTTCTCTGTGGATTGGCTTCTCTGATTGGGAACATCATCCTCAAGGTGTATTGGGCCAGGGTGTGCTCCATTCTCCCCTCCTCCCCCTTGTTCTGCCCTGTGTTCACTGATCAGATATGTCCCTCTCCGCGAGCTGCAGATCCGGTGCCATCCTGTGAAATACAATCTTTTGGGGCTGCAAGGATGTGGGGGGGTGGGTATCAGCTCAGATCTTTTGAGAGTCCAGGAGATATTGACTTCTCGATGGGCACAGTTCTGTGGGGCACCGTGCTCTTGGTCCAGACGCTGGTTGTGAATATGACTTTGTTGTTAACCAGTTGTGTGTCTCTGGGTCAACTCCCGTGTGTTTTTGAGTGAGTTTTCTAATCTGCAAAGTAAATGTACAGGATTATCCAGACTCCCATGTCAGCAAGTTATCGAGAGGGGTTAATCAGAGACTGTTTCATATAGTGTGTACCTGCGCGCCGCAATCTAGACCTGCGATGGCAATTATGAGCTCAGGATAGAGATGGTGTCCAGCAGGTAACATACGTGGCTCCATATTGAAACAGGAAGCCCACTGTGGAGATTTGGTCCTTCTGTTGATGGCCACCGGCCACCTACTCTTCTCCTGCTATAACTGCTTCACTGGCTCAGCAGCTGAGCCAGAAGCCAGTGATATCATAACCAGGTGGCTAACTGGGCCAAAGGGCTGATAGATATTTGTTATTTTGTTGTCTTGGGAAACCCACCTACCCTCCATGCAAACCTTCTGGTGTGAGTTATCTGTGGAAGGAATCATAGGCTCACAGTAATTCACATCTTTCTTCTTGAAAATGTGCCCATATTCCTTTCTGAACCTGACAAGGTGGCCCCTGTGTCCACCAAGAAATTTACTGCCTGGCCTCCTACTTGGAGAGTTAGCCTGGGCTTTTGGCGGCGAAGTGAAACAGAGCCCTGACCCCTTCATTGAGCTTCTTCAAGCATTATTGTCTCTTGCTTGGGTCTTTCTACGTGCAGATGAGGCCCATCCACTCTAGTGGAGGGTCGTGCACCTCTCCTCGGGTTTTCAAGGCACTGATTTTTCCAGTGTCCTTCTTTCCTGCAGTAGGCACATTGGTCCTTCCCCATGGCTTGGCGGTGCCCACAGGTTAGTCTCTCCGTGAGTGGGCCATGCTCTCCTTTTCCTGAGTCTCTGGGGTCTCTCATGGCAATTCCTAGTATTTTAGCTAGCTTCTTTGTCTCTGTCGTGCTAGGGTCATCTCTGTTGTTATACACTCAATGAGCCACTTGTACCAAATCGCTAAGATTTTTCCCTTCAAACCCTTCCCACTTCTTTGTCATGTCTGAGGCAGACTGACTGAGTAATAAAGGCAATACTTATTGCCCTCCTGTTTTCAGTGCCTCCGGGCCGTTAGGGGTATAAAGCCCGTAGGCTTCCCTCAGCCACTCTAGAAAGGCAGGCGGATATTCTCTTATAGGAACCTGAAAATTCTCACTGACCTTAGATAAATTCATAGGTTTCCTAGCTCTTCTGCAGAGGGTCATGTAAGAGCAATGGTTGATACCTGGTAAAGTCCTCTGGGCCTTGCTAGGAATTGAGATCCCACATTGTTGGTGTAGTGGCCAAAAGAGTTTCTCCCAAGTGGGGAGTGCCCGCTCGCTGACCATCAGGTTCACTGACTGCTTACTGGGCCTCTGTCTGGAAGGGCTACCCTCCTCCGTTGTGAACAGCACCTGGAGAAGTTGTTGGCAAGCATTCCAGGTGGGCTGATGAGTATGGAAGTCATACCAGTACTAGTGTGTGTGGGGGGCTGCTTGTTAGGGGTGGGGGTGAGTTTGGGGGGCCGGTGGGGGAGGGAGTGACTCAATAAGGGCCTGTTAGAAGTTTTCTATTTCTGGACCCTAGAAACCTTATAGGGCGGGGGTTGAAAGAAAGGGTTTGAAGCCAGCTCTCCCACTCCCAGAGTTCTCCTGCAAAATGGGATAAAGCCGATTAGGGGAGGGTGATGGGGAGGGGAGGGGAGGTGTGGGGGAGGGGTGAGGGAGGGGAGGGGTGGGGGAGGGTGATGTGGAGGGATGGCCTCCACCTATGTGGTTTTGGGAACTTGGACCGTTTGTTTTTCCGGTCCTTCCATGTTTCCTGAAACCTTGGAAACAAGGGCCCTTTCTTTGCGGGAGGGAGTAAGTCTTTTATATTTGCAGGCTTCTTAGTGGCAATGTCAGCCCACACTTGAAGTAACGGGATCAGATCGGGATATCCTGGTTCCCTTTAAACATAACTATGAACTCTTAGTAATAGGGGGTGGGAAAACTAGTCTTGCGAGGGTCAATCAGGGACTCCTTCTGCCCCATCACTTTTAAACAAATTGTAGAGTCTCCAAGCTTTTGGGTTGAAACCACATCCTCTTGGTGAATGCCGAGAGCAGGGGTCCTCAAACTACAACCTGTGGGCCACATGCAGACAGCCGAGGACGTTGATCCTTTCTGCCGGGTGTATGTGCCCCATTTATTTTTTTTTTTGAACTTCAAATCAAGATGTGCAGTGTGCACATGAATTTGTTCGTAATATTTGTTTTTTTAAACTATAGTCTTTCCTTCAAAAGGCCTGAGGGATAGTGAACTGGCCCCCTGGGTAAACAGTTTAAAGACCCCTGCCCTAAGGTATCCTGGACTTAGGGGTTATTAATCTCCCAGCCCTGAAACATCCCTGAACATTCTACCCGTTGTAGGAGGCACCATGGGAATTTGGACCCCGGGTAATTTACAAGCCTTTACTCCAATTGAACCCAAGAAAATTCAAAATGGCTTAGGCAGTTACTCTATTTTGGTCACTTTTGACTCGTCCTGCACTAGCCCATTATTTCCATTTAACTCTATAACGCGAAGCATGATGTTTTCATAACATTAAAAATGTATATATTAATACATATATATATATATATTTATAACTATGAAAGTCCACAACAAAAAGAAAATTTTTTCCCAAAATTAAAATTGAAGCGTTATAGGGTTAAAAAGAAGGATGGGTCTTATCAGCGGGTCCAAGACCTTAGCATCATAAATGAATCAGTGATCCGACTGCACCTAGTAGTGCCCAAACCTGTGCCCTCCTAGGGGAAAGTGTGAATGCTTTTATCCCTCTTCCTGTACTTCCAATGAACAAACACACATGTCTGGTAATCCTAAGATTATTTTTGTTTCCTGTGATACTCACCTAATTTCAAGGCCACTGCCACCTCACAAGCTTAGCCTTGTCGTAGTCAAACTGTTCACCTTTTAGACCGTTTGTTTTTCTCAGAAGTTATCGGGTGATTAAAGCTTCTGAACCAAGTGTGCCAGGTCCACGACTACCATCTCCTGGACCACCTCAACCTTATCCATCCTGGATAAAGTTGCCCTCAATGGACAACCCCTCCCAGCAGTGTAGGAAGGGTATGGACCCAAAGCCCCACCTCGCCCCTTTTGCCAGCAGGAAGCAGCTAGAGATGTCGTCGCCCAGTACCCCCAAAGATTTGGGTCCATATCTCTTCAGGGGGGCAAATGTTAGGTAGCTATGCTAGGGACTGGGGCATCCGTTATGCATGCCCATAGGGCCAAGATAAGAGCCCAGTTAGGAGAGGCACCCTGTGCATGCTCAGAGGTCCAGATTTCTGGCCATGAAGGGGAGGTCACCTGGGTGGTTCCTGTACCTGGATTGACCAATCTAGGCCATGTAAATTCAATTCAGCCACTGGGGTCGGCCAGACTTGCCCACCACGCCTCCCTACGCTCATAAAACTCTCTTGAGTGCAGACCAGGCTTCTGCATGATTTCTCTCTCACTCAGGAAGGCTCTTTGGAGGCAGCTGTGCTGCACATGAGTGGCTGGTGGATACTGTTCAGATGCATGGCTTTCTGCTTGCAAGGGTTTTTGTCTCAGCTGACTGTAAGGGAGGAGGTAGTACGTCTGGATCACAGAGTATCCATGTCCACAAACGAGGCTGCTCATTCCACAGTCCTGGAAGTGCTTTATGAAAACCCTCTGCTTTGCAATGTCACTCTTTGTAGATTAGAGTGGGAGGGGCTGGGACCAAGGTATGCTGCCTCTTACTCCCAGTTGCAGGTTTCTGGATGCTGATTGTATCTCTTACAGCATCAGTTAGTGGGCTTGTTGTCTGCCTCAGGCTTTGTTCACGGAGATCCTCCAGCTAGTTGGTGGTGTGTGCGCATGAGCAGAGACTTCCTGCCAATCCCCCATGAGTAGTAGAGCTCCCATGGTGTGGACTCCATGAAAGCCTTGCCCCAGGCAGCATGCTTACAAAGGAGGGTGGGCCCTGCAGGACAGAGGACCATTCCCCCTGTGGAATGGCCTCAGAGATCCACCTCCCTCTCTGGCCAGCTGCTGGGGCTGTGGGTCCTAAGCATCATGGCTGACTCAATAATAGACACAGGGTGAGGCGACTCCAGTAGCTGTTTTGACTGGTCTAATCCAGCCTGAGATCATCCTTGCATGAGCCCCTGCCAAGATTATTTTTGTTTCTTTTATGATCTTTTCATTAGTGGCTCCTACAACACTAACCACCATCCATAAATACATCATCTGTTTGAAGCCCATCTGTACATTAATTGCCCTCCTTATTCACAAAATATCCACTCTCCACCCAAGCCCCTGGCCTCAGCTCCTCATTTTTCCCCCCTCAATGCCCGCCACCCATCCCTCATCAATCCTTGGAAATGTACTAATTCTTTTGTCATATTTTCACCCACCTTTCTTTTGAGGTCAATGAAGATCCTTGTAATCGGTTCCCACTTTCCATCCTGCCCTTCCTCCACCCTCCCAGTATCTCCACTCATAACACTGGTAAAGGGCCCATCCACTCTGGATTCCCCGTGTTTGAAATTCCTATCGGTACTAGAATACCTTCTCTAGTTTGGCCAGATTAGTATGGTAGAACTGGGATCATGATAGTGGGGCAAGAGAAAGCATTAAGAACTAGAGGAAAGTTGTGTTTCATCTTTGCTGTCTCATACCCTGTATTCTTTAATCTCCACTCTGAGATCCTTCTGTAAGGGGATGTCCAGTGCACTGCAAATAGGTTTTGGGTCTATACCCGGCAGTCCCCTCTCATTCTCCATGATAAGATTTTTTTGTTCTCATGATACCTGTTGCCTTATCCCTTTAAAACTTTGTGATCACACAGGCTGGTATGCTTTCTCCATGTGGGCTCTGTTGCTTCAGAGCCAGATGGCTGTTTCTTTACCCTCAGGCCTTTAAGACCCCACACGCTATATCTTTAGGTAGCTGGACACCATCGGCTTTCTTCACCACATTTGCTTATGCAGCCGCTTTGTGGTCAGTGATTGTGTAGGGAAGGTGAGCATCTTAGAATGCCAATTTAATAGAACAGTGTTATTGCAATGAGGGAGTCCTTGAGCGGAGGCCCTATGTCCATCTGCTACCTTAATACTAAATCTATAAACATATGGACATAGATCTATTTCCCCATGCCCCTTTGTAAATATATGTACATATGTACATGCCTTTATTTAGACGTCTATAACTGGCCCTTGCTTCCCAGCTCACTCTTCTATACTCTTTGATTTTCCTCTTGTGCCCACTGACATGCTCAGTCTTCCTTTGGGTTTCAGTAATTCCTCTTGGTTACATTACCTTTGATCACGCCCTACCAGGCCTCCTACATCCCCCTCACTACCGTTTTCCATCACTTGTTGTACCCTTGTCTCTGGGTTTCTTTACACCACTTCCTTTCCCCCCACCGTGCTCACTCCCATGCCCAATGGAAAGGGCCGGTCACATGTTTACTCCTCCAGATTGTTCATCCAGCCTCTCTTAATTAGACAGACCTGTAAAGGTAATAACATGCACAAAACAAGACTGAGCTAAACCAAGCAGCAAAAAGAAAAAAAAAACAAACAAAAATGAAAACAAAACCCAACCCAAATCCAATGACACTAAAAGAAAACAACACTAACCAGAAAGAAAAGTACAAGGACTGTGTGGTGAACTTTAGGAGTGTTTTCCAGTCCAGTCTGTGGGGGCACCGAACCCTGACCACAAAGTCCACCTTTGGCATTCCCCGGGGACTTTGATGCTCCGTTTTCTTACTCTTCCGCTGCACTCTCTTAGTGTCATGCATCGAAGTGGCAGGATCAGTTCGGGCGCAGTTCCCACACTGTGTGTCCAGTGTTGTCCCCTCTAAGGCTATGGGTCTTTGAGGGACGTTTCTCATCGTGGGGCTGCCCATGTGGTCTTCTCTGTGGATTGGCTTCTCTGATTGGGAACATCATCCTCAAGGTGTATTGGGCCAGGGTGTGCTCCATTCTCCCCTCCTCCCCCTTGTTCTGCCCTGTGTTCACTGATCAGATATGTCCCTCTCCGCGAGCTGCAGATCCGGTGCCATCCTGTGAAATACAATCTTTTGGGGCTGCAAGGATGTGGGGGGGTGGGTATCAGCTCAGATCTTTTGAGAGTCCAGGAGATATTGACTTCTCGATGGGCACAGTTCTGTGGGGCACCGTGCTCTTGGTCCAGACGCTGGTTGTGAATATGACTTTGTTGTTAACCAGTTGTGTGTCTCTGGGTCAACTCCCGTGTGTTTTTGAGTGAGTTTTCTAATCTGCAAAGTAAATGTACAGGATTATCCAGACTCCCATGTCAGCAAGTTATCGAGAGGGGTTAATCAGAGACTGTTTCATATAGTGTGTACCTGCGCGCCGCATTCTAGACCTGCGATGGCAATTATGAGCTCAGGATAGAGATGGTGTCCAGCAGGTAACATACGTGGCTCCATATTGAAACAGGAAGCCCACTGTGGAGATTTGGTCCTTCTGTTGATGGCCACCGGCCACCTAGTCTTCTCCTGCTATAACTGCTTCACTGGCTCAGCAGCTGAGCCAGAAGCCAGTGATATCATAACCAGGTGGCTAACTGGGCCAAAGGGCTGATAGATATTTGTTATTTTGTTGTCTTGGGAAACCCACCTACCCTCCATGCAAACCTTCTGGTGTGAGTTATCTGTGGAAGGAATCATAGGCTCACAGTAATTCACATCTTTCTTCTTGAAAATGTGCCCATATTCCTTTCTGAACCTGACAAGGTGGCCCCTGTGTCCACCAAGAAATTTACTGCCTGGCCTCCTACTTGGAGAGTTAGCCTGGGCTTTTGGCGGCGAAGTGAAACAGAGCCCTGACCCCTTCATTGAGCTTCTTCAAGCATTATTGTCTCTTGCTTGGGTCTTTCTACGTGCAGATGAGGCCCATCCACTCTAGTGGAGGGTCGTGCACCTCTCCTCGGGTTTTCAAGGCACTGATTTTTCCAGTGTCCTTCTTTCCTGCAGTAGGCACATTGGTCCTTCCCCATGGCTTGGCGGTGCCCACAGGTTAGTCTCTCCGTGAGTGGGCCATGCTCTCCTTTTCCTGAGTCTCTGGGGTCTCTCATGGCAATTCCTAGTATTTTAGCTAGCTTCTTTGTCTCTGTCGTGCTAGGGTCATCTCTGTTGTTATACACTCAATGAGCCACTTGTACCAAATCGCTAAGATTTTTCCCTTCAAACCCTTCCCACTTCTTTGTCATGTCTGAGGCAGACTGACTGAGTAATAAAGGCAATACTTATTGCCCTCCTGTTTTCAGTGCCTCCGGGCCGTTAGGGGTATAAAGCCCGTAGGCTTCCCTCAGCCACTCTAGAAAGGCAGGCGGATATTCTCTTATAGGAACCTGAAAATTCTCACTGACCTTAGATAAATTCATAGGTTTCCTAGCTCTTCTGCAGAGGGTCATGTAAGAGCAATGGTTGATACCTGGTAAAGTCCTCTGGGCCTTGCTAGGAATTGAGATCCCACATTGTTGGTGTAGTGGCCAAAAGAGTTTCTCCCAAGTGGGGAGTGCCCGCTCGCTGACCATCAGGTTCACTGACTGCTTACTGGGCCTCTGTCTGGAAGGGCTACCCTCCTCCGTTGTGAACAGCACCTGGAGAAGTTGTTGGCAAGCATTCCAGGTGGGCTGATGAGTATGGAAGTCATACCAGTACTAGTGTGTGTGGGGGGCTGCTTGTTAGGGGTGGGGGTGAGTTTGGGGGGCCGGTGGGGGAGGGAGTGACTCAATAAGGGCCTGTTAGAAGTTTTCTATTTCTGGACCCTAGAAACCTTATAGGGCGGGGGTTGAAAGAAAGGGTTTGAAGCCAGCTCTCCCACTCCCAGAGTTCTCCTGCAAAATGGGATAAAGCCGATTAGGGGAGAGTGATGGGGAGGGGAGGTGTGGGGGAGGGGTGAGGGAGGGGAGGGGTGGGGGAGGGTGATGTGGAGGGATGGCCTCCACCTATGTGGTTTTGGGAACTTGGACCGTTTGTTTTTCCGGTCCTTCCATGTTTCCTGAAACCTTGGAAACAAGGGCCCTTTCTTTGCGGGAGGGAGTAAGTCTTTTATATTTGCAGGCTTCTTAGTGGCAATGTCAGCCCACACTTGAAGTAACGGGATCAGATCGGGATATCCTGGTTCCCTTTAAACATAACTATGAACTCTTAGTAATAGGGGGTGGGAAAACTAGTCTTGCGAGGGTCAATCAGGGACTCCTTCTGCCCCATCACTTTTAAACAAATTGTAGAGTCTCCAAGCTTTTGGGTTGAAACCACATCCTCTTGGTGAATGCCGAGAGCAGGGGTCCTCAAACTACAACCTGTGGGCCACATGCAGACAGCCGAGGACGTTGATCCTTTCTGCCGGGTGTATGTGCCCCATTTATTTTTTTTTTTGAACTTCAAATCAAGATGTGCAGTGTGCACATGAATTTGTTCGTAATATTTGTTTTTTTAAACTATAGTCTTTCCTTCAAAAGGCCTGAGGGATAGTGAACTGGCCCCCTGGGTAAACAGTTTAAGGACCCCTGCCCTAAGGTATCCTGGACTTAGGGGTTATTAATCTCCCAGCCCTGAAACATCCCTGAACATTCTACCCGTTGTAGGAGGCACCATGGGAATTTGGACCCCGGGTAATTTACAAGCCTTTACTCCAATTGAACCCACGAAAATTCAAAATGGCTTAGGCATTTACTCTATTTTGGTCACTTTTGACTCGTCATGCACTAGCCCATTATTTCCATTTAACTCTATAACGCGAAGCATGATGTTTTCATAACATTAAAAATGTATATATTAATACATATATATATATATATTTATAACTATGAAAGTCCACAACAAAAAGAAAATTTTTTCCCAAAATTAAAATTGAAGCGTTATAGGGTTAAAAAGAAGGATGGGTCTTATCAGCGGGTCCAAGACCTTAGCATCATAAATGAATCAGTGATCCGACTGCACCTAGTAGTGCCCAAACCTGTGCCCTCCTAGGGGAAAGTGTGAATGCTTTTATCCCTCTTCCTGTACTTCCAATGAACAAACACACATGTCTGGTAATCCTAAGATTATTTTTGTTTCCTGTGACACTCACCTAATTTCAAAGCCACTGCCACCTCACAAGCTTAGCCTTGTCGTAGTCAAACTGTTCACCTTTTAGACCGTTTGTTTTTCTCAGAAGTTATCGGGTGATTAAAGCTTCTGAACCAAGTGTGCCAGGTCCACGACTACCATCTCCTGGACCACCTCAACCTTATCCATCCTGGATAAAGTTGCCCTCAATGGACAACCCCTCCCAGCAGTGTAGGAAGGGTATGGACCCAAAGCCCCACCTCGCCCCTTTTGCCAGCAGGAAGCAGCTAGAGATGTCGTCGCCCAGTACCCCCAAAGATTTGGGTCCATATCTCTTCAGGGGGGCAAATGTTAGGTAGCTATGCTAGGGACTGGGGCATCCGTTATGCATGCCCATAGGGCCAAGATAAGAGCCCAGTTAGGAGAGGCACCCTGTGCATGCTCAGAGGTCCAGATTTCTGGCCATGAAGGGGAGGTCACCTGGGTGGTTCCTGTACCTGGATTGACCAATCTAGGCCATGTAAATTCAATTCAGCCACTGGGGTCGGCCAGACTTGCCCACCACGCCTCCCTACGCTCATAAAACTCTCTTGAGTGCAGACCAGGCTTCTGCATGATTTCTCTCTCACTCAGGAAGGCTCTTTGGAGGCAGCTGTGCTGCACATGAGTGGCTGGTGGATACTGTTCAGATGCATGGCTTTCTGCTTGCAAGGGTTTTTGTCTCAGCTGACTGTAAGGGAGGAGGTAGTACGTCTGGATCACAGAGTATCCATGTCCACAAACGAGGCTGCTCATTCCACAGTCCTGGAAGTGCTTTATGAAAACCCTCTGCTTTGCAATGTCACTCTTTGTAGATTAGAGTGGGAGGGGCTGGGACCAAGGTATGCTGCCTCTTACTCCCAGTTGCAGGTTTCTGGATGCTGATTGTATCTCTTACAGCATCAGTTAGTGGGCTTGTTGTCTGCCTCAGGCTTTGTTCACGGAGATCCTCCAGCTAGTTGGTGGTGTGTGCGCATGAGCAGAGACTTCCTGCCAATCCCCCATGAGTAGTAGAGCTCCCATGGTGTGGACTCCATGAAAGCCTTGCCCCAGGCAGCATGCTTACAAAGGAGGGTGGGCCCTGCAGGACAGAGGACCATTCCCCCTGTGGAATGGCCTCAGAGATCCACCTCCCTCTCTGGCCAGCTGCTGGGGCTGTGGGTCCTAAGCATCATGGCTGACTCAATAATAGACACAGGGTGAGGCGACTCCAGTAGCTGTTTTGACTGGTCTAATCCAGCCTGAGATCATCCTTGCATGAGCCCCTGCCAAGATTATTTTTGTTTCTTTTATGATCTTTTCATTAGTGGCTCCTACAACACTAACCACCATCCATAAATACATCATCTGTTTGAAGCCCATCTGTACATTAATTGCCCTCCTTATTCACAAAATATCCACTCTCCACCCAAGCCCCTGGCCTCAGCTCCTCATTTTTCCCCCCTCAATGCCCGCCACCCATCCCTCATCAATCCTTGGAAATGTACTAATTCTTTTGTCATATTTTCACCCACCTTTCTTTTGAGGTCAATGAAGATCCTTGTAATCGGTTCCCACTTTCCATCCTGCCCTTCCTCCACCCTCCCAGTATCTCCACTCATAACACTGGTAAAGGGCCCATCCACTCTGGATTCCCCGTGTTTGAAATTCCTATCGGTACTAGAATACCTTCTCTAGTTTGGCCAGATTAGTATGGTAGAACTGGGATCATGATAGTGGGGCAAGAGAAAGCATTAAGAACTAGAGGAAAGTTGTGTTTCATCTTTGCTGTCTCATACCCTGTATTCTTTAATCTCCACTCTGAGATCCTTCTGTAAGGGGATGTCCAGTGCACTGCAAATAGGTTTTGGGTCTATACCCGGCAGTCCCCTCTCATTCTCCATGATAAGATTTTTTTGTTCTCATGATACCTGTTGCCTTATCCCTTTAAAACTTTGTGATCACACAGGCTGGTATGCTTTCTCCATGTGGGCTCTGTTGCTTCAGAGCCAGATGGCTGTTTCTTTACCCTCAGGCCTTTAAGACCCCACACGCTATATCTTTAGGTAGCTGGACACCATCGGCTTTCTTCACCACATTTGCTTATGCAGCCGCTTTGTGGTCAGTGATTGTGTAGGGAAGGTGAGCATCTTAGAATGCCAATTTAATAGAACAGTGTTATTGCAATGAGGGAGTCCTTGAGCGGAGGCCCTATGTCCATCTGCTACCTTAATACTAAATCTATAAACATATGGACATAGATCTATTTCCCCATGCCCCTTTGTAAATATATGTACATATGTACATGCCTTTATTTAGACGTCTATAACTGGCCCTTGCTTCCCAGCTCACTCTTCTATACTCTTTGATTTTCCTCTTGTGCCCACTGACATGCTCAGTCTTCCTTTGGGTTTCAGTAATTCCTCTTGGTTACATTACCTTTGATCACGCCCTACCAGGCCTCCTACATCCCCCTCACTATCGTTTTCCATCACTTGTTGTACCCTTGTCTCTGGGTTTCTTTACAGCACTTCCTTTCCCCCCACCGTGCTCACTCCCATGCCCAATGGAAAGGGCCGGTCACATGTTTACTCCTCCAGATTGTTCATCCAGCCTCTCTTAATTAGACAGACCTGTAAAGGTAATAACATGCACAAAACAAGACTGAGCTAAACCAAGCAGCAAAAAGAAAAAAAAAACAAACAAAAATGAAAACAAAACCCAACCCAAATCCAATGACACTAAAAGAAAACAACACTAACCAGAAAGAAAAGTACAAGGACTGTGTGGTGAACTTTAGGAGTGTTTTCCAGTCCAGTCTGTGGGGGCACCGAACCCTGACCACAAAGTCCACCTTTGGCATTCCCCGGGGACTTTGATGCTCCGTTTTCTTACTCTTCCGCTGCACTCTCTTAGTGTCATGCATCGAAGTGGCAGGATCAGTTCGGGCGCAGTTCCCACACTGTGTGTCCAGTGTTGTCCCCTCTAAGGCTATGGGTCTTTGAGGGACGTTTCTCATCGTGGGGCTGCCCATGTGGTCTTCTCTGTGGATTGGCTTCTCTGATTGGGAACATCATCCTCAAGGTGTATTGGGCCAGGGTGTGCTCCATTCTCCCCTCCTCCCCCTTGTTCTGCCCTGTGTTCACTGATCAGATATGTCCCTCTCCGCGAGCTGCAGATCCGGTGCCATCCTGTGAAATACAATCTTTTGGGGCTGCAAGGATGTGGGGGGGTGGGTATCAGCTCAGATCTTTTGAGAGTCCAGGAGATATTGACTTCTCGATGGGCACAGTTCTGTGGGGCACCGTGCTCTTGGTCCAGACGCTGGTTGTGAATATGACTTTGTTGTTAACCAGTTGTGTGTCTCTGGGTCAACTCCCGTGTGTTTTTGAGTGAGTTTTCTAATCTGCAAAGTAAATGTACAGGATTATCCAGACTCCCATGTCAGCAAGTTATCGAGAGGGGTTAATCAGAGACTGTTTCATATAGTGTGTACCTGCGCGCCGCATTCTAGACCTGCGATGGCAATTATGAGCTCAGGATAGAGATGGTGTCCAGCAGGTAACATACGTGGCTCCATATTGAAACAGGAAGCCCACTGTGGAGATTTGGTCCTTCTGTTGATGGCCACCGGCCACCTAGTCTTCTCCTGCTATAACTGCTTCACTGGCTCAGCAGCTGAGCCAGAAGCCAGTGATATCATAACCAGGTGGCTAACTGGGCCAAAGGGCTGATAGATATTTGTTATTTTGTTGTCTTGGGAAACCCACCTACCCTCCATGCAAACCTTCTGGTGTGAGTTATCTGTGGAAGGAATCATAGGCTCACAGTAATTCACATCTTTCTTCTTGAAAATGTGCCCATATTCCTTTCTGAACCTGACAAGGTGGCCCCTGTGTCCACCAAGAAATTTACTGCCTGGCCTCCTACTTGGAGAGTTAGCCTGGGCTTTTGGCGGCGAAGTGAAACAGAGCCCTGACCCCTTCATTGAGCTTCTTCAAGCATTATTGTCTCTTGCTTGGGTCTTTCTACGTGCAGATGAGGCCCATCCACTCTAGTGGAGGGTCGTGCACCTCTCCTCGGGTTTTCAAGGCACTGATTTTTCCAGTGTCCTTCTTTCCTGCAGTAGGCACATTGGTCCTTCCCCATGGCTTGGCGGTGCCCACAGGTTAGTCTCTCCGTGAGTGGGCCATGCTCTCCTTTTCCTGAGTCTCTGGGGTCTCTCATGGCAATTCCTAGTATTTTAGCTAGCTTCTTTGTCTCTGTCGTGCTAGGGTCATCTCTGTTGTTATACACTCAATGAGCCACTTGTACCAAATCGCTAAGATTTTTCCCTTCAAACCCTTCCCACTTCTTTGTCATGTCTGAGGCAGACTGACTGAGTAATAAAGGCAATACTTATTGCCCTCCTGTTTTCAGTGCCTCCGGGCCGTTAGGGGTATAAAGCCCGTAGGCTTCCCTCAGCCACTCTAGAAAGGCAGGCGGATATTCTCTTATAGGAACCTGAAAATTCTCACTGACCTTAGATAAATTCATAGGTTTCCTAGCTCTTCTGCAGAGGGTCATGTAAGAGCAATGGTTGATACCTGGTAAAGTCCTCTGGGCCTTGCTAGGAATTGAGATCCCACATTGTTGGTGTAGTGGCCAAAAGAGTTTCTCCCAAGTGGGGAGTGCCCGCTCGCTGACCATCAGGTTCACTGACTGCTTACTGGGCCTCTGTCTGGAAGGGCTACCCTCCTCCGTTGTGAACAGCACCTGGAGAAGTTGTTGGCAAGCATTCCAGGTGGGCTGATGAGTATGGAAGTCATACCAGTACTAGTGTGTGTGGGGGGCTGCTTGTTAGGGGTGGGGGTGAGTTTGGGGGGCCGGTGGGGGAGGGAGTGACTCAATAAGGGCCTGTTAGAAGTTTTCTATTTCTGGACCCTAGAAACCTTATAGGGCGGGGGTTGAAAGAAAGGGTTTGAAGCCAGCTCTCCCACTCCCAGAGTTCTCCTGCAAAATGGGATAAAGCCGATTAGGGGAGAGTGATGGGGAGGGGAGGTGTGGGGGAGGGGTGAGGGAGGGGAGGGGTGGGGGAGGGTGATGTGGAGGGATGGCCTCCACCTATGTGGTTTTGGGAACTTGGACCGTTTGTTTTTCCGGTCCTTCCATGTTTCCTGAAACCTTGGAAACAAGGGCCCTTTCTTTGCGGGAGGGAGTAAGTCTTTTATATTTGCAGGCTTCTTAGTGGCAATGTCAGCCCACACTTGAAGTAACGGGATCAGATCGGGATATCCTGGTTCCCTTTAAACATAACTATGAACTCTTAGTAATAGGGGGTGGGAAAACTAGTCTTGCGAGGGTCAATCAGGGACTCCTTCTGCCCCATCACTTTTAAACAAATTGTAGAGTCTCCAAGCTTTTGGGTTGAAACCACATCCTCTTGGTGAATGCCGAGAGCAGGGGTCCTCAAACTACAACCTGTGGGCCACATGCAGACAGCCGAGGACGTTGATCCTTTCTGCCGGGTGTATGTGCCCCATTTATTTTTTTTTTTGAACTTCAAATCAAGATGTGCAGTGTGCACATGAATTTGTTCGTAATATTTGTTTTTTTAAACTATAGTCTTTCCTTCAAAAGGCCTGAGGGATAGTGAACTGGCCCCCTGGGTAAACAGTTTAAGGACCCCTGCCCTAAGGTATCCTGGACTTAGGGGTTATTAATCTCCCAGCCCTGAAACATCCCTGAACATTCTACCCGTTGTAGGAGGCACCATGGGAATTTGGACCCCGGGTAATTTACAAGCCTTTACTCCAATTGAACCCACGAAAATTCAAAATGGCTTAGGCATTTACTCTATTTTGGTCACTTTTGACTCGTCATGCACTAGCCCATTATTTCCATTTAACTCTATAACGCGAAGCATGATGTTTTCATAACATTAAAAATGTATATATTAATACATATATATATATATATATTTATAACTATGAAAGTCCACAACAAAAAGAAAATTTTTTCCCAAAATTAAAATTGAAGCGTTATAGGGTTAAAAAGAAGGATGGGTCTTATCAGCGGGTCCAAGACCTTAGCATCATAAATGAATCAGTGATCCGACTGCACCTAGTAGTGCCCAAACCTGTGCCCTCCTAGGGGAAAGTGTGAATGCTTTTATCCCTCTTCCTGTACTTCCAATGAACAAACACACATGTCTGGTAATCCTAAGATTATTTTTGTTTCCTGTGACACTCACCTAATTTCAAAGCCACTGCCACCTCACAAGCTTAGCCTTGTCGTAGTCAAACTGTTCACCTTTTAGACCGTTTGTTTTTCTCAGAAGTTATCGGGTGATTAAAGCTTCTGAACCAAGTGTGCCAGGTCCACGACTACCATCTCCTGGACCACCTCAACCTTATCCATCCTGGATAAAGTTGCCCTCAATGGACAACCCCTCCCAGCAGTGTAGGAAGGGTATGGACCCAAAGCCCCACCTCGCCCCTTTTGCCAGCAGGAAGCAGCTAGAGATGTCGTCGCCCAGTACCCCCAAAGATTTGGGTCCATATCTCTTCAGGGGGGCAAATGTTAGGTAGCTATGCTAGGGACTGGGGCATCCGTTATGCATGCCCATAGGGCCAAGATAAGAGCCCAGTTAGGAGAGGCACCCTGTGCATGCTCAGAGGTCCAGATTTCTGGCCATGAAGGGGAGGTCACCTGGGTGGTTCCTGTACCTGGATTGACCAATCTAGGCCATGTAAATTCAATTCAGCCACTGGGGTCGGCCAGACTTGCCCACCACGCCTCCCTACGCTCATAAAACTCTCTTGAGTGCAGACCAGGCTTCTGCATGATTTCTCTCTCACTCAGGAAGGCTCTTTGGAGGCAGCTGTGCTGCACATGAGTGGCTGGTGGATACTGTTCAGATGCATGGCTTTCTGCTTGCAAGGGTTTTTGTCTCAGCTGACTGTAAGGGAGGAGGTAGTACGTCTGGATCACAGAGTATCCATGTCCACAAACGAGGCTGCTCATTCCACAGTCCTGGAAGTGCTTTATGAAAACCCTCTGCTTTGCAATGTCACTCTTTGTAGATTAGAGTGGGAGGGGCTGGGACCAAGGTATGCTGCCTCTTACTCCCAGTTGCAGGTTTCTGGATGCTGATTGTATCTCTTACAGCATCAGTTAGTGGGCTTGTTGTCTGCCTCAGGCTTTGTTCACGGAGATCCTCCAGCTAGTTGGTGGTGTGTGCGCATGAGCAGAGACTTCCTGCCAATCCCCCATGAGTAGTAGAGCTCCCATGGTGTGGACTCCATGAAAGCCTTGCCCCAGGCAGCATGCTTACAAAGGAGGGTGGGCCCTGCAGGACAGAGGACCATTCCCCCTGTGGAATGGCCTCAGAGATCCACCTCCCTCTCTGGCCAGCTGCTGGGGCTGTGGGTCCTAAGCATCATGGCTGACTCAATAATAGACACAGGGTGAGGCGACTCCAGTAGCTGTTTTGACTGGTCTAATCCAGCCTGAGATCATCCTTGCATGAGCCCCTGCCAAGATTATTTTTGTTTCTTTTATGATCTTTTCATTAGTGGCTCCTACAACACTAACCACCATCCATAAATACATCATCTGTTTGAAGCCCATCTGTACATTAATTGCCCTCCTTATTCACAAAATATCCACTCTCCACCCAAGCCCCTGGCCTCAGCTCCTCATTTTTCCCCCCTCAATGCCCGCCACCCATCCCTCATCAATCCTTGGAAATGTACTAATTCTTTTGTCATATTTTCACCCACCTTTCTTTTGAGGTCAATGAAGATCCTTGTAATCGGTTCCCACTTTCCATCCTGCCCTTCCTCCACCCTCCCAGTATCTCCACTCATAACACTGGTAAAGGGCCCATCCACTCTGGATTCCCCGTGTTTGAAATTCCTATCGGTACTAGAATACCTTCTCTAGTTTGGCCAGATTAGTATGGTAGAACTGGGATCATGATAGTGGGGCAAGAGAAAGCATTAAGAACTAGAGGAAAGTTGTGTTTCATCTTTGCTGTCTCATACCCTGTATTCTTTAATCTCCACTCTGAGATCCTTCTGTAAGGGGATGTCCAGTGCACTGCAAATAGGTTTTGGGTCTATACCCGGCAGTCCCCTCTCATTCTCCATGATAAGATTTTTTTGTTCTCATGATACCTGTTGCCTTATCCCTTTAAAACTTTGTGATCACACAGGCTGGTATGCTTTCTCCATGTGGGCTCTGTTGCTTCAGAGCCAGATGGCTGTTTCTTTACCCTCAGGCCTTTAAGACCCCACACGCTATATCTTTAGGTAGCTGGACACCATCGGCTTTCTTCACCACATTTGCTTATGCAGCCGCTTTGTGGTCAGTGATTGTGTAGGGAAGGTGAGCATCTTAGAATGCCAATTTAATAGAACAGTGTTATTGCAATGAGGGAGTCCTTGAGCGGAGGCCCTATGTCCATCTGCTACCTTAATACTAAATCTATAAACATATGGACATAGATCTATTTCCCCATGCCCCTTTGTAAATATATGTACATATGTACATGCCTTTATTTAGACGTCTATAACTGGCCCTTGCTTCCCAGCTCACTCTTCTATACTCTTTGATTTTCCTCTTGTGCCCACTGACATGCTCAGTCTTCCTTTGGGTTTCAGTAATTCCTCTTGGTTACATTACCTTTGATCACGCCCTACCAGGCCTCCTACATCCCCCTCACTATCGTTTTCCATCACTTGTTGTACCCTTGTCTCTGGGTTTCTTTACAGCACTTCCTTTCCCCCCACCGTGCTCACTCCCATGCCCAATGGAAAGGGCCGGTCACATGTTTACTCCTCCAGATTGTTCATCCAGCCTCTCTTAATTAGACAGACCTGTAAAGGTAATAACATGCACAAAACAAGACTGAGCTAAACCAAGCAGCAAAAAGAAAAAAAAAACAAACAAAAATGAAAACAAAACCCAACCCAAATCCAATGACACTAAAAGAAAACAACACTAACCAGAAAGAAAAGTACAAGGACTGTGTGGTGAACTTTAGGAGTGTTTTCCAGTCCAGTCTGTGGGGGCACCGAACCCTGACCACAAAGTCCACCTTTGGCATTCCCCGGGGACTTTGATGCTCCGTTTTCTTACTCTTCCGCTGCACTCTCTTAGTGTCATGCATCGAAGTGGCAGGATCAGTTCGGGCGCAGTTCCCACACTGTGTGTCCAGTGTTGTCCCCTCTAAGGCTATGGGTCTTTGAGGGACGTTTCTCATCGTGGGGCTGCCCATGTGGTCTTCTCTGTGGATTGGCTTCTCTGATTGGGAACATCATCCTCAAGGTGTATTGGGCCAGGGTGTGCTCCATTCTCCCCTCCTCCCCCTTGTTCTGCCCTGTGTTCACTGATCAGATATGTCCCTCTCCGCGAGCTGCAGATCCGGTGCCATCCTGTGAAATACAATCTTTTGGGGCTGCAAGGATGTGGGGGGGTGGGTATCAGCTCAGATCTTTTGAGAGTCCAGGAGATATTGACTTCTCGATGGGCACAGTTCTGTGGGGCACCGTGCTCTTGGTCCAGACGCTGGTTGTGAATATGACTTTGTTGTTAACCAGTTGTGTGTCTCTGGGTCAACTCCCGTGTGTTTTTGAGTGAGTTTTCTAATCTGCAAAGTAAATGTACAGGATTATCCAGACTCCCATGTCAGCAAGTTATCGAGAGGGGTTAATCAGAGACTGTTTCATATAGTGTGTACCTGCGCGCCACATTCTAGACCTGCGATGGCAATTATGAGCTCAGGATAGAGATGGTGTCCAGCAGGTAACATACGTGGCTCCATATTGAAACAGGAAGCCCACTGTGGAGATTTGGTCCTTCTGTTGATGGCCACCGGCCACCTAGTCTTCTCCTGCTATAACTGCTTCACTGGCTCAGCAGCTGAGCCAGAAGCCAGTGATATCATAACCAGGTGGCTAACTGGGCCAAAGGGCTGATAGATATTTGTTATTTTGTTGTCTTGGGAAACCCACCTACCCTCCATGCAAACCTTCTGGTGTGAGTTATCTGTGGAAGGAATCATAGGCTCACAGTAATTCACATCTTTCTTCTTGAAAATGTGCCCATATTCCTTTCTGAACCTGACAAGGTGGCCCCTGTGTCCACCAAGAAATTTACTGCCTGGCCTCCTACTTGGAGAGTTAGCCTGGGCTTTTGGCGGCGAAGTGAAACAGAGCCCTGACCCCTTCATTGAGCTTCTTCAAGCATTATTGTCTCTTGCTTGGGTCTTTCTACGTGCAGATGAGGCCCATCCACTCTAGTGGAGGGTCGTGCACCTCTCCTTGGGTTTTCAAGGCACTGATTTTTCCAGTGTCCTTCTTTCCTGCAGTAGGCACATTGGTCCTTCCCCATGGCTTGGCGGTGCCCACAGGTTAGTCTCTCCGTGAGTGGGCCATGCTCTCCTTTTCCTGAGTCTCTGGGGCCTCTCATGGCAATTCCTAGTATTTTAGCTAGCTTCTTTGTCTCTGTCGTGCTAGGGTCATCTCTGTTGTTATACACTCAATGAGCCACTTGTACCAAATCGCTAAGATTTTTCCCTTCAAACCCTTCCCACTTCTTTGTCATGTCTGAGGCAGACTGACTGAGTAATAAAGGCAATACTTATTGCCCTCCTGTTTTCAGTGCCTCCGGGCCGTTAGGGGTATAAAGCCCGTAGGCTTCCCTCAGCCACTCTAGAAAGGCAGGCGGATATTCTCTTATAGGAACCTGAAAATTCTCACTGACCTTAGATAAATTCATAGGTTTCCTAGCTCTTCTGCAGAGGGTCATGTAAGAGCAATGGTTGATACCTGGTAAAGTCCTCTGGGCCTTGCTAGGAATTGAGATCCCACATTGTTGGTGTAGTGGCCAAAAGAGTTTCTCCCAAGTGGGGAGTGCCCGCTCGCTGACCATCAGGTTCACTGACTGCTTACTGGGCCTCTGTCTGGAAGGTCTACCCTCCTCCGTTGTGAACAGCACCTGGAGAAGTTGTTGGCAAGCATTCCAGGTGGGCTGATGAGTATGGAAGTCATACCAGTACTAGTGTGTGTGGGGGGCTGCTTGTTAGGGGTGGGGGTGAGTTTGGGGGGCCGGTGGGGGAGGGAGTGACTCAATAAGGGCCTGTTAGAAGTTTTCTATTTCTGGACCCTAGAAACCTTATAGGGCGGGGGTTGAAAGAAAGGGTTTGAAGCCAGCTCTCCCACTCCCAGAGTTCTCCTGCAAAATGGGATAAAGCCGATTAGGGGAGAGTGATGGGGAGGGGAGGGGAGGGGAGGTGTTGGGGAGGGGTGAGGGAGGGGAGGGGTGGGGGAGGGTGATGTGGAGGGATGGCCTCCACCTATGTGGTTTTGGGAACTTGGACCGTTTGTTTTTCCGGTCCTTCCATGTTTCCTGAAACCTTGGAAACAAGGGCCCTTTCTTTGCGGGAGGGAGTAAGTCTTTTATATTTGCAGGCTTCTTAGTGGCAATGTCAGCCCACACTTGAAGTAACGGGATCAGATCGGGATATCCTGGTTCCCTTTAAACATAACTATGAACTCTTAGTAATAGGGGGTGGGAAAACTAGTCTTGCGTGGGTCAATCAGGGACTCCTTCTGCCCCATCACTTTTAAACAAATTGTAGAGTCTCCAAGCTTTTGGGTTGAAACCACATCCTCTTGGTGAATGCCGAGAGCAGGGGTCCTCAAACTACAACCTGTGGGCCACATGCAGACAGCCGAGGACGTTGATCCTTTCTGCCGGGTGTATGTGCCCCATTTATTTTTTTTTTGAACTTCAAATCAAGATGTGCAGTGTGCACATGAATTTGTTCGTAATATTTGTTTTTTTAAACTATAGTCTTTCCTTCAAAAGGCCTGAGGGATAGTGAACTGGCCCCCTGGGTAAACAGTTTAAAGACCCCTGCCCTAAGGTATCCTGGACTTAGGGGTTATTAATCTCCCAGCCCTGAAACATCCCTGAACATTCTACCCGTTGTAGGAGGCACCATGGGAATTTGGACCCCGGGTAATTTACAAGCCTTTACTCCAATTGAACCCAAGAAAATTCAAAATGGCTTAGGCAGTTACTCTATTTTGGTCACTTTTGACTCGTCCTGCACTAGCCCATTATTTCCATTTAACTCTATAACGCGAAGCATGATGTTTTCATAACATTAAAAATGTATATATTAATACATATATATATATATATTTATAACTATGAAAGTCCACAACAAAAAGAAAATTTTTTCCCAAAATTAAAATTGAAGCGTTATAGGGTTAAAAAGAAGGATGGGTCTTATCAGCGGGTCCAAGACCTTAGCATCATAAATGAATCAGTGATCCGACTGCACCTAGTAGTGCCCAAACCTGTGCCCTCCTAGGGGAAAGTGTGAATGCTTTTATCCCTCTTCCTGTACTTCCAATGAACAAACACACATGTCTGGTAATCCTAAGATTATTTTTGTTTCCTGTGATACTCACCTAATTTCAAGGCCACTGCCACCTCACAAGCTTAGCCTTGTCGTAGTCAAACTGTTCACCTTTTAGACCGTTTGTTTTTCTCAGAAGTTATCGGGTGATTAAAGCTTCTGAACCAAGTGTGCCAGGTCCACGACTACCATCTCCTGGACCACCTCAACCTTATCCATCCTGGATAAAGTTGCCCTCAATGGACAACCCCTCCCAGCAGTGTAGGAAGGGTATGGACCCAAAGCCCCACCTCGCCCCTTTTGCCAGCAGGAAGCAGCTAGAGATGTCGTCGCCCAGTACCCCCAAATATTTGGGTCCATATCTCTTCAGGGGGGCAAATGTTAGGTAGCTATGCTAGGGACTGGGGCATCCGTTATGCATGCCCATAGGGCCAAGATAAGAGCCCAGTTAGGAGAGGCACCCTGTGCATGCTCAGAGGTCCAGATTTCTGGCCATGAAGGGGAGGTCACCTGGGTGGTTCCTGTACCTGGATTGACCAATCTAGGCCATGTAAATTCAATTCAGCCACTGGGGTCGGCCAGACTTGCCCACCACGCCTCCCTACGCTCATAAAACTCTCTTGAGTGCAGACCAGGCTTCTGCATGATTTCTCTCTCACTCAGGAAGGCTCTTTGGAGGCAGCTGTGCTGCACATGAGTGGCTGGTGGATACTGTTCAGATGCATGGCTTTCTGCTTGCAAGGGTTTTTGTCTCAGCTGACTGTAAGGGAGGAGGTAGTACGTCTGGATCACAGAGTATCCATGTCCACAAACGAGGCTGCTCATTCCACAGTCCTGGAAGTGCTTTATGAAAACCCTCTGCTTTGCAATGTCATTCTTTGTAGATTAGAGTGGGAGGGGCTGGGACCAAGGTATGCTGCCTCTTACTCCCAGTTGCAGGTTTCTGGATGCTGATTGTATCTCTTACAGCATCAGTTAGTGGGCTTGTTGTCTGCCTCAGGCTTTGTTCACGGAGATCCTCCAGCTAGTTGGTGGTGTGTGCGCATGAGCAGAGACTTCCTGCCAATCCCCCATGAGTAGTAGAGCTCCCATGGTGTGGACTCCATGAAAGCCTTGCCCCAGGCAGCATGCTTACAAAGGAGGGTGGGCCCTGCAGGACAGAGGACCATTCCCCCTGTGGAATGGCCTCAGAGATCCACCTCCCTCTCTCGCCAGCTGCTGGGGATGTGGGTCCTAAGCATCATGGCTGACTCAATAATAGACACAGGGTGAGGCGACTCCAGTAGCTGTTTTGACTGGTCTAATCCAGCCTGAGATCATCCTTGCATGAGCCCCTGCCAAGATTATTTTTGTTTCTTTTATGATCTTTTCATTAGTGGCTCCTACAACACTAACCACCATCCATAAATACATCATCTGTTTGAAGCCCATCTGTACATTAATTGCCCTCCTTATTCACAAAATATCCACTCTCCACCCAAGCCCCTGGCCTCAGCTCCTCATTTTTCCCCCCTCAATGCCCGCCACCCATCCCTCATCAATCCTTGGAAATGTACTAATTCTTTTGTCATATTTTCACCCACCTTTCTTTTGAGGTCAATGAAGATCCTTGTAATCGGTTCCCACTTTCCATCCTGCCCTTCCTCCACCCTCCCAGTATCTCCACTCATAACACTGGTAAAGGGCCCATCCACTCTGGATTCCCCGTGTTTGAAATTCCTATCGGTACTAGAATACCTTCTCTAGTTTGGCCAGATTAGTATGGTAGAACTGGGATCATGATAGTGGGGCAAGAGAAAGCATTAAGAACTAGAGGAAAGTTGTGTTTCATCTTTGCTGTCTCATACCCTGTATTCTTTAATCTCCACTCTGAGATCCTTCTGTAAGGGGATGTCCAGTGCACTGCAAATAGGTTTTGGGTCTATACCCGGCAGTCCCCTCTCATTCTCCATGATAAGATTTTTTTGTTCTCATGATACCTGTTGCCTTATCCCTTTAAAACTTTGTGATCACACAGGCTGGTATGCTTTCTCCATGTGGGCTCTGTTGCTTCAGAGCCAGATGGCTGTTTCTTTACCCTCAGGCCTTTAAGACCCCACACGCTATATCTTTAGGTAGCTGGACACCATCGGCTTTCTTCACCACATTTGCTTATGCAGCCGCTTTGTGGTCAGTGATTGTGTAGGGAAGGTGAGCATCTTAGAATGCCAATTTAATAGAACAGTGTTATTGCAATGAGGGAGTCCTTGAGCGGAGGCCCTATGTCCATCTGCTACCTTAATACTAAATCTATAAACATATGGACATAGATCTATTTCCCCATGCCCCTTTGTAAATATATGTACATATGTACATGCCTTTATTTAGACGTCTATAACTGGCCCTTGCTTCCCAGCTCACTCTTCTATACTCTTTGATTTTCCTCTTGTGCCCACTGACATGCTCAGTCTTCCTTTGGGTTTCAGTAATTCCTCTTGGTTACATTACCTTTGATCACGCCCTACCAGGCCTCCTACATCCCCCTCACTATCGTTTTCCATCACTTGTTGTACCCTTGTCTCTGGGTTTCTTTACAGCACTTCCTTTCCCCCCACCGTGCTCACTCCCATGCCCAATGGAAAGGGCCGGTCACATGTTTACTCCTCCAGATTGTTCATCCAGCCTCTCTTAATTAGACAGACCTGTAAAGGTAATAACATGCACAAAACAAGACTGAGCTAAACCAAGCAGCAAAAAGAAAAAAAAACAAACAAAAATGAAAACAAAACCCAACCCAAATCCAATGACACTAAAAGAAAACAACACTAACCAGAAAGAAAAGTACAAGGACTGTGTGGTGAACTTTAGGAGTGTTTTCCAGTCCAGTCTGTGGGGGCACCGAACCCTGACCACAAAGTCCACCTTTGGCATTCCCCGGGGACTTTGATGCTCCGTTTTCTTACTCTTCCGCTGCACTCTCTTAGTGTCATGCATCGAAGTGGCAGGATCAGTTCGGGCGCAGTTCCCACACTGTGTGTCCAGTGTTGTCCCCTCTAAGGCTATGGGTCTTTGAGGGACGTTTCTCATCGTGGGGCTGCCCATGTGGTCTTCTCTGTGGATTGGCTTCTCTGATTGGGAACATCATCCTCAAGGTGTATTGGGCCAGGGTGTGCTCCATTCTCCCCTCCTCCCCCTTGTTCTGCCCTGTGTTCACTGATCAGATATGTCCCTCTCCGCGAGCTGCAGATCCGGTGCCATCCTGTGAAATACAATCTTTTGGGGCTGCAAGGATGTGGGGGGGTGGGTATCAGCTCAGATCTTTTGAGAGTCCAGGAGATATTGACTTCTCGATGGGCACAGTTCTGTGGGGCACCGTGCTCTTGGTCCAGACGCTGGTTGTGAATATGACTTTGTTGTTAACCAGTTGTGTGTCTCTGGGTCAACTCCCGTGTGTTTTTGAGTGAGTTTTCTAATCTGCAAAGTAAATGTACAGGATTATCCAGACTCCCATGTCAGCAAGTTATCGAGAGGGGTTAATCAGAGACTGTTTCATATAGTGTGTACCTGCGCGCCGCATTCTAGACCTGCGATGGCAATTATGAGCTCAGGATAGAGATGGTGTCCAGCAGGTAACATACGTGGCTCCATATTGAAACAGGAAGCCCACTGTGGAGATTTGGTCCTTCTGTTGATGGCCACCGGCCACCTAGTCTTCTCCTGCTATAACTGCTTCACTGGCTCAGCAGCTGAGCCAGAAGCCAGTGATATCATAACCAGGTGGCTAACTGGGCCAAAGGGCTGATAGATATTTGTTATTTTGTTGTCTTGGGAAACCCACCTACCCTCCATGCAAACCTTCTGGTGTGAGTTATCTGTGGAAGGAATCATAGGCTCACAGTAATTCACATCTTTCTTCTTGAAAATGTGCCCATATTCCTTTCTGAACCTGACAAGGTGGCCCCTGTGTCCACCAAGAAATTTACTGCCTGGCCTCCTACTTGGAGAGTTAGCCTGGGCTTTTGGCGGCGAAGTGAAACAGAGCCCTGACCCCTTCATTGAGCTTCTTCAAGCATTATTGTCTCTTGCTTGGGTCTTTCTACGTGCAGATGAGGCCCATCCACTCTAGTGGAGGGTCGTGCACCTCTCCTTGGGTTTTCAAGGCACTGATTTTTCCAGTGTCCTTCTTTCCTGCAGTAGGCACATTGGTCCTTCCCCATGGCTTGGCGGTGCCCACAGGTTAGTCTCTCCGTGAGTGGGCCATGCTCTCCTTTTCCTGAGTCTCTGGGGTCTCTCATGGCAATTCCTAGTATTTTAGCTAGCTTCTTTGTCTCTGTCGTGCTAGGGTCATCTCTGTTGTTATACACTCAATGAGCCACTTGTACCAAATCGCTAAGATTTTTCCCTTCAAACCCTTCCCACTTCTTTGTCATGTCTGAGGCAGACTGACTGAGTAATAAAGGCAATACTTATTGCCCTCCTGTTTTCAGTGCCTCCGGGCCGTTAGGGGTATAAAGCCCGTAGGCTTCCCTCAGCCACTCTAGAAAGGCAGGCGGATATTCTCTTATAGGAACCTGAAAATTCTCACTGACCTTAGATAAATTCATAGGTTTCCTAGCTCTTCTGCAGAGGGTCATGTAAGAGCAATGGTTGATACCTGGTAAAGTCCTCTGGGCCTTGCTAGGAATTGAGATCCCACATTGTTGGTGTAGTGGCCAAAAGAGTTTCTCCCAAGTGGGGAGTGCCCGCTCGCTGACCATCAGGTTCACTGACTGCTTACTGGGCCTCTGTCTGGAAGGGCTACCCTCCTCCGTTGTGAACAGCACCTGGAGAAGTTGTTGGCAAGCATTCCAGGTGGGCTGATGAGTATGGAAGTCATACCAGTACTAGTGTGTGTGGGGGGCTGCTTGTTAGGGGTGGGGGTGAGTTTGGGGGGCCGGTGGGGGAGGGAGTGACTCAATAAGGGCCTGTTAGAAGTTTTCTATTTCTGGACCCTAGAAACCTTATAGGGCGGGGGTTGAAAGAAAGGGTTTGAAGCCAGCTCTCCCACTCCCAGAGTTCTCCTGCAAAATGGGATAAAGCCGATTAGGGGAGAGTGATGGGGAGGGGAGGTGTTGGGGAGGGGTGAGGGAGGGGAGGGGTGGGGGAGGGTGATGTGGAGGGATGGCCTCCACCTATGTGGTTTTGGGAACTTGGACCGTTTGTTTTTCCGGTCCTTCCATGTTTCCTGAAACCTTGGAAACAAGGGCCCTTTCTTTGCGGGAGGGAGTAAGTCTTTTATATTTGCAGGCTTCTTAGTGGCAATGTCAGCCCACACTTGAAGTAACGGGATCAGATCGGGATATCCTGGTTCCCTTTAACCATAACTATGAACTCTTAGTAACAGGGGATGGGAAAACTAGTCTTGCGTGGGTCAATCAGGGACTCCTTCTGCCCCATCACTTTTAAACAAATTGTAGAGTCTCCAAGCTTTTGGGTTGAAACCACATCCTCTTGGTGAATGCCGAGAGCAGGGGTCCTCAAACTACAACCTGTGGGCCACATGCAGACAGCCGAGGACGTTGATCCTTTCTGCCGGGTGTATGTGCCCCATTTATTTTTTTTTTGAACTTCAAATCAAGATGTGCAGTGTGCACATGAATTTGTTCGTAATATTTGTTTTTTTAAACTATAGTCTTTCCTTCAAAAGGCCTGAGGGATAGTGAACTGGCCCCCTGGGTAAACAGTTTAAAGACCCCTGCCCTAAGGTATCCTGGACTTAGGGGTTATTAATCTCCCAGCCCTGAAACATCCCTGAACATTCTACCCGTTGTAGGAGGCACCATGGGAATTTGGACCCCGGGTAATTTACAAGCCTTTACTCCAATTGAACCCAAGAAAATTAAAAATGGCTTAGGCAGTTACTCTATTTTGGTCACTTTTGACTCGTCCTGCACTAGCCCATTATTTCCATTTAACTCTATAACGCGAAGCATGATGTTTTCATAACATTAAAAATGTATATATTAATACATATATATATATATATTTATAACTATGAAAGTCCACAACAAAAAGAAAATTTTTTCCCAAAATTAAAATTGAAGCGTTATAGGGTTAAAAAGAAGGATGGGTCTTATCAGCGGGTCCAAGACCTTAGCATCATAAATCATAAACACACACACACACACACACATACACTTGCAGAATCAATAGTCGGCTTCTGACTTGGTGTCTTTTTTACACACACGCACACAGACACAAACACACACCTGTGCAGAATCTGTGGAGGACTTCTAACAACATGTCCTTTTTACACACACACACACACACACACACACACACACACACACAAAGACATACTCTTGCAGGATCTCTAGAGTGCTTCTGACTTGGTGTCCTTTATACACACACACACACACATACACCCTTCCAGAACTCCACAATGATTCTGATTTCATGTCCTTTTTACACACACACACACACACACACACACAAACACACCATTGCAGAATCAATAGAGGGCTTCTGACTTCATGTCTTTTTTATACACACACACACACACACCCTTACAGAACCTCTGGAGGGCTTCTGATTTCATGTCCTTTTTTCACACACACACACACACACACACACACACTTTTGCAGAATCAATAGTCGGTTTCTGACTTCGTGTCCTTTTTACAAACACCCACACACACACACGCCCTTGCAGAAATTCTAGAGGGCTTCTGAATTTGTGACCTTATTACACACGCACACACTCACACACATAAAACCTTGCAGAATCTCTTGAGAGCTTCATACTTGGTCTCCTTTTTACAAACACACACACACATCATGGCAGAATCTCTAGATGGCTTCTGACTTCAGGATCTTTTTACACACACACACACACACACACCTTTGCAGAAACTATGGAGTGTTTCTGACTTCATGTGTCCTTTTTACACACACTCTCACACACACACACACCCTTGCAGAATCTCTTGAGGGCTTCTGACATCATGTCCTTGTTACACAAACACACACTTGCATAATCTCTGGGGGGTCTGACTTCGTATCCTTTTTACACACACACACTCACACACACACCCTCCCTCACACTGATACTCATACCTTTGTAAAATTCCTAGAGGGCTTCTGACTTCCTTACCTTTTTACACACACACACACACACACACACTCACACACATCCTTGCAGAATTCCTGGATGGATTCTTACTTTGTGTCATTTTTAAACACACACACACACACACACACACACACACACACACTCCAAACTCCTTTTCTTGCAAAATCTCTGCAGTCCTTCTGACTTCGTGTCCTTTTTAAACACACACACACACACACATACACTTGTAGAATCTCTGGAGGACTTCTGATTTCATGTCCTTATTACACACACACACACACACACACACTCCCTCACTCTCACTCTGGAGGACTTCTGATTTCATGTCCTTATTACACACACACACACACACACACACTCCCTCACTCTCACACTCATACCTTTCCAGAAAACCTAGAGGGCTTCTGATTTCGTGTCCTTTTAACACAACACACTCACCCTTGCAGAATCTCTAGAGGGCTTCTGACTTCCTGTACTTTTGACACACACAGACACCCTTGCAGAATCTCCAGACATTTTCTGACTTCGTGTTGTTTTCACCCATACACACACACACACACACACACACACACTCTGGCAGAATCTCTGGAGGGCTTCTAATATGGTTTACTTATTTCAAACACAACAAACACACACACACAGACCTTTGCATAACCAATATTGGGCTTCTGACTTCGTGTAATTTTTACCCTCACACACAAACACACACACACACATACAACCTTGCAGAATCTCTGGAGGGCTTCTGACTTTGTGTCCTTTTTACACAAACATACACACATACACACACCCTTGAAGAATCTCTAGAGGGCTTCTGACTTCGTGTCTTTTTACACAAACACACACACACCAAACACACATACACCCTGGTAGAATCTCTGGATGGTGGCTGACTTGCTGTCCTTTTTACACACACACACACACACACAAACACCCTTGCAGAATATCTAGAGGGTTTCTGAATTTGTGTCTGTTTACACACACACACACACACACCCTTACAGAACCTCTGGACAGCTTCAGACTCCATGTCCTTTTTACACACACACACACACACACACACACACATACACTTGCAGAATCAATAGTCGGCTTCTGACTTGGTGTCTTTTTTACACACACGCACACAGACACATACACACACCTGTGCAGAATCTGTGGAGGACTTCTAACAACATGTCCTTTTTACACACACACACACACACACACACACAAAGACATACTCTTGCAGGATCTCTAGAGTGCTTCTGACTTGGTGTCCTTTATACACACACACACATACACCCTTCCAGAACTCTACAATGATTCTGATTTCATGTCCTTTTTACACACACACACACACACACACACACAAACACACCATTGCAGAATCAATAGAGGGCTTCTGACTTCATGTCTTTTTTATACACACACACACACACCCTTACAGATCCTCTGGAGGGCTTCTGATTTCATGTCCTTTTTTCACACACACACACACACACACACACACTTTTGCAGAATCAATAGTCGGTTTCTGACTTCGTGTCCTTTTTACAAACACCCACACACACACACGCCCTTGCAGAAATTCTAGAGGGCTTCTGAATTTGTGACCTTATTACACACGCACACACTCACACACATAAAACCTTGCAGAATCTCTTGAGAGCTTCATACTTGGTCTCCTTTTTACAAACACACACACACATCATGGCAGAATCTCTAGATGGCTTCTGACTTCAGGATCTTTTTACACACACACACACACACACACCTTTGCAGAAACTATGGAGTGTTTCTGACTTCATGTGTCCTTTTTACACACACTCTCTCACACACACACACCCTTGCAGAATCTCTTGAGGGCTTCTGACGTCATGTCCTTGTTACACAAACACACACTTGCATAATCTCTGGGGGGTCTGACTTCGTATCCTTTTTACACACACACACTCACACACACACCCTCCCTCACACTGATACTCATACCTTTGTAAAATTCCTAGAGGGCTTCTGACTTCCTTACCTTTTTATACACACACACACACACACACACTCACACACATCCTTGCAGAATTCCTGGATGGATTCTTACTTTGTGTCATTTTTAAACACACACACACACACACACACTCCAAACTCATTTTCTTGCAAAATCTCTGCAGTCCTTCTGACTTCGTGTCCTTTTTAAACACACACACACACACACACATACACTTGTAGAATCTCTGGAGGACTTCTGATTTCATGTCCTTATTACACACACACACACACACACATTCCCTCACTCTCACTCTGGAGGACTTCTGATTTCATGTCCTTATTACACACACACACACACACACACACTCCCTCACTCTCACACTCATACCTTTCCAGAAAACCTAGAGGGCTTCTGATTTCGTGTCCTTTTAACACAACACACTCACCCTTGCAGAATCTCTAGAGGGCTTCTGACTTCCTGTACTTTTGACACACACAGACACCCTTGCAGAATCTCCAGACATTTTCTGACTTCGTGTTGTTTTCACACATACACACACACACACACACTCTGGCAGAATCTCTGGAGGGCTTCTAATATGGTTTACTTATTTCAAACACAACAAACACACACACACAGACCTTTGCATAATCAATATTGGGCTTCTGACTTCGTGTAATTTTTACCCTCACACACAAACACACACACACACATACAACCTTGCAGAATCTCTGGAGGGCTTCTGACTTTGTGTCCTTTTTACACAAACATACACACATACACACACCCTTGAAGAATCTCTAGAGGGCTTCTGACTTCGTGTATTTTTACACAAACACACACACACACCAAACACACATACACCCTGGTAGAATCTCTGGATGGTGGCTGACTTGCTGTCCTTTTTACACACACACACACACACACACACACACAAACACTTGAAGAATATCTAGAGGGTTTCTGAATTTATGTCTGTTTACACACACACACACTTACAGAACCTCTGGACGGCTTCAGACTCCATGTCCTTTTTACTCACACACACACACACACACACACACACACACACACACTTTTGCAGAATCAATAGTCGGCTTCTGACTTGGTATCCTTTTTACACACACGCACACAAACACATACACACACCTTTGCAGAATTTGTGGAGGACTTCTAACAACATGTCCTTTTTACACACACACACACACACACACACACACACAAGACATACTCTTGCAGGATCTCTAGAGTGCTTCTGACTTGGTGTCCTTTATACACACACACACACATACACCCTTCCAGAACTCTACAAGGGTTCTGACTTCATGTCCTTTTTACACACACACACACACACACACACCCTTACAGAACCTCTGGAGGGCTTCTGATTTCATGTCCTTTTTACACACACACACACACACACACACACACAAACACACACTTTTGCAGAATCAATAGTCGGCTTCTGACTTCGTGTCCTTTTTACAAATACCCACAACGTCCTTGCAGAATTTCTAGAGGGCTTCTGAATTTGTGACCTTATTACACACGCACACACTCACACACATAAAACCTTGCAGAATCTCTTGAGAGCTTCATACTTGGTCTCCTTTTTACAAATACACACACACACACATCATGGCAGAATCTCTAGATGGCTTCTGACTTCAGGATCTTTTTACACACACACCTTTGCAGAAACTATGGAGTGTTTCTGACTTCATGTGTCCTTTTTACACACACTCTCACACACACACACCCTTGCAGAATCTCTTGAGGGCTTCTGACGTCATGTCCTTGTTACACACACATACACACACGCACTTGCATAATCTGTGGGGGTCTGACTTCGTGTCCTTTTTACACACACACACACTCACACACACCCTCCCTCACACTGATACTCATACCTTTGGAAAATTCCTAGAGGGCTTCTGACTTCCTTACCTTTTTACACACACACACACACACACACACACACACACACATCCTTGCAGAATTCCTGGATGGATTCTTACTTTGTGTCATTTTTAAACACACACACACACACACACACACACTCCAAACTCATTTTCTTGCCAAATCTCTGCAGTCCTTCTGACTTCGTGTCCTTTTTAAACACACACACACACACACACACACACACACACACATACACTTGTAGAATCTCTGGAGGACTTCTGATTTCATGTCCTTATTACACACACACACACACACACTCCCTCACTCTCACTCTGGAGGACTTCTGATTTCATGTCCTTATTACACACACACACACACACACACTCCCTCACTCTCACACTCATACCTTTCCAGAAAACCTAGAGGGCTTCTGATTTTGTGTCCTTTTAACACAACACACTCACCCTTGCAGAATCTCTAGAGGGCTTCTGACTTCCTGTACTTTTTACACACACACACACAAACACCCTTGCAGAATCTCCAGACATTTTCTGACTTCGTGTTGTTTTCACACATACACACACACACACTCTGGCAGAATCTCTGGAGGGCTTCTAATATGGTTTACTTATTTTAAACACAACAAACACACACACACAGACCTTTGCATAATCAATATTGGGCTTCTGACTTCGTGTAATTTTTACCCTCACACACACACACACATACAACCTTGCAGAATCTCTGGAGGGCTTCTGACTTTGTGTCCTTTTTACACAAACATACACACATACACACACCCTTGAAGAATCTCTAGAGGGCTTCTGACTTCGTGTCTTTTTACACAAACACACACACACCACACACAAATACACCCTGGTAGAATCTCTGGATGGTGGCTGACTTGCTGTCCTTTTTACACACACACACACACACACACAAACACACACACAAACACTTGAAGAATATCTAGAGGGTTTCTGAATTTGTGTCTGTTTACACACACACACACACACCCTTACAGAACCTCTGGACGGCTTCAGACTCCATGTCCTTTTTACACACACACACACACACACATACAGTTTTGCAGAATCAATAGTCGGCTTCTGACTTGGTGTCCTTTTTACACACACACACACACACACACACACAAACACACCATTGCAGAATCAATAGAGGGCTTCTGACTTCATGTCTTTTTTATACACACACACACACACCCTTACAGATCCTCTGGAGGGCTTCTGATTTCATGTCCTTTTTTCACACACACACACACACACACACACTTTTGCAGAATCAATAGTCGGTTTCTGACTTCGTGTCCTTTTTACAAACACCCACACACACACACGCCCTTGCAGAAATTCTAGAGGGCTTCTGAATTTGTGACCTTATTACACACGCACACACTCACACACATAAAACCTTGCAGAATCTCTTGAGAGCTTCATACTTGGTCTCCTTTTTACAAACACACACACACATCATGGCAGAATCTCTAGATGGCTTCTGACTTCAGGATCTTTTTACACACACACACACACACACACACCTTTGCAGAAACTATGGAGTGTTTCTGACTTCATGTGTCCTTTTTACACACACTCTCACACACACACACACCCTTGCAGAATCTCTTGAGGGCTTCTGACGTCATGTCCTT
>NW_027459612.1:52500-55000 GCF_050624435.1 Tenrec ecaudatus
ATTTCGTGTCCTTTTAACACAACACACTCACCCTTGCAGAATCTCTAGAGGGCTTCTGACTTCCTGTACTTTTGACACACACAGACACCCTTGCAGAATCTCCAGACATTTTCTGACTTCGTGTTGTTTTCACCCATACACACACACACACACACTCTGGCAGAATCTCTGGAGGGCTTCTAATATGGTTTACTTATTTCAAACACAACAAACACACACAAACAGACCTTTGCATAATCAATATTGGGCTTCTGACTTCGTGTAATTTTTACCCTCACACACAAACACACACACACACATACAACCTTGCAGAATCTCTGGAGGGCTTCTGACTTTGTGTCCTTTTTACACAAACATACACACATACACACACCCTTGAAGAATCTCTAGAGGGCTTCTGACTTCGTGTATTTTTACACAAACACACACACACACCAAACACACATACACCCTGGTAGAATCTCTGGATGGTGGCTGACTTGCTGTCCTTTTTACACACACACACACACACACACACACACAAACACTTGAAGTATATCTAGAGGGTTTCTGAATTTATGTCTGTTTACACACACACACACACTTACAGAACCTCTGGACGGCTTCAGACTCCATGTCCTTTTTACTCACACACACACACACACACACACACACACACACACTTTTGCAGAATCAATAGTCGGCTTCTGACTTGGTATCCTTTTTACACACACGCACACAAACACATACACACACCTTTGCAGAATTTGTGGAGGACTTCTAACAACATGTCCTTTTTACACACACACACACACACACACACACACACAAGACATACTCTTGCAGGATCTCTAGAGTGCTTCTGACTTGGTGTCCTTTATACACACACACACACATACACCCTTCCAGAACTCTACAAGGGTTCTGACTTCATGTCCTTTTTACACACACACACACACACACACACCCTTACAGAACCTCTGGAGGGCTTCTGATTTCATGTCCTTTTTACACACACACACACACACACACACACACACACACACACAAACACACACTTTTGCAGAATCAATAGTCGGCTTCTGACTTCGTGTCCTTTTTACAAATACCCACAACGTCCTTGCAGAATTTCTAGAGGGCTTCTGAATTTGTGACCTTATTACACACGCACACACTCACACACATAAAACCTTGCAGAATCTCTTGAGAGCTTCATACTTGGTCTCCTTTTTACAAATACACACACACACACATCATGGCAGAATCTCTAGATGGCTTCTGACTTCAGGATCTTTTTACACACACACCTTTGCAGAAACTATGGAGTGTTTCTGACTTCATGTGTCCTTTTTACACACACTCTCACACACACACACCCTTGCAGAATCTCTTGAGGGCTTCTGACGTCATGTCCTTGTTACACACACATACACACACGCACTTGCATAATCTGTGGGGGTCTGACTTCGTGTCCTTTTTACACACACACACACTCACACACACAATCCCTCACACTGATACTCATACCTTTGGAAAATTCCTAGAGGGCTTCTGACTTCCTTACCTTTTTACACACACACACACACACACACACACACACACACACATCCTTGCAGAATTCCTGGATGGATTCTTACTTTGTGTCATTTTTAAACACACACACACACACACACACACTCCAAACTCATTTTCTTGCCAAATCTCTGCAGTCCTTCTGACTTCGTGTCCTTTTTAAACACACACACACACACACACACACACACACACACACACACATACACTTGTAGAATCTCTGGAGGACTTCTGATTTCATGTCCTTATTACACACACACACACACACACTCCCTCACTCTCACTCTGGAGGACTTCTGATTTCATGTCCTTATTACACACACACACACACACACACACTCCCTCACTCTCACACTCATACCTTTCCAGAAAACCTAGAGGGCTTCTGATTTTGTGTCCTTTTAACACAACACACTCACCCTTGCAGAATCTCTAGAGGGCTTCTGACTTCCTGTACTTTTTACACACACACACACAAACACCCTTGCAGAATCTCCAGACATTTTCTGACTTCGTGTTGTTTTCACACATACACACACACACACTCTGGCAGAATCTCTGGAGGGCTTCTAATATGGTTTACTTATTTTAAACACAACAAACACACACACACAGACCTTTGCATAATCAATATTGGGCTTCTGACTTCGTGTAATTTTTACCCTCACACACACACACACATACAACCTTGCAGAATCTCTGGAGGGCTTCTGACTTTGTGTCCTTTTTACACAAACATACACACATACACACACCCTTGAAGAATCTCTAGAGGGCTTCTGACTTCGTGTCTTTTTACACAAACACACACACACCACACACAAATACACCCTGGTAGAATCTCTGGATGGTGGCTGACTTGCTGTCCTTTTTACACACACACACACACACACAAACACACACACAAACACTTGAAGAATATCTAGAGGGTTTCTGAATTTGTGTCTGT
>NW_027459612.1:60000-70000 GCF_050624435.1 Tenrec ecaudatus
AAAGACATACTCTTGCAGGATCTCTAGATTGCTTCTGACTTGGTGTCCTTTATACACACACACACACATACACCCTTCCAGAACTCTACAAGGATTCTGACTTCATGTCCTTTTTACACACACACACACACACACACACACACACACACACACACATGCATCCTTGCAGAATCGCAGGAATTCATCTCACGTCATGTAATTTATACACATACACTCAAACTTATTCCCTTGCAAAATCACTTGAGGGTTTCTTACTTCGTGTTCTTTTTACAAACATACTTAAAACACACACAGACACACCCTTGCAGGATCTCTAGAGGGCTTCTGACTTGGTGTCCTTTTTACACACACGCACACAGACACACATACACACACCTGTGCAGAATCTTTGGAGGACTTCTAAAATGTCGTTTATAAACACACACACACACACACATCCCTTGCAGAATCTCTAGAGGGATTCAGACTTCGTGTCCTTTTTACACACACACACACACACATCCTTGCAGGAACTCTACAGCGATTCTAAATTCCTATCCTTTTACACACGAACACACACACTCACACGCTTGCATAATGCCTGCAGGGCTTCTGTCTTCATGTCCTTTTTATACACACACACAGACACACAACCTTGCACAATCTCTAGAGTTCTTTTGATTTCTTGTCCTTTATACACACACACACACACTCACACAAACACATCATTCCAGAATCTCTAGAGGGTTTCTGACTTTTTTCTTTACACACACACACACACACACACACACACACCTTTGCAGAAACTATGGAGTGTTTCTGACTTCATGTGTACTTTTTACACACACACACACACACACATACAACCTTGCAGAATCTCTGGAGGGCTTCTGATTTTGTGTCCTTTTTACACAAACATACACACATACACACACCCTTGAAGAATCTCTAGAGGGCTTCTGACTTCGTGTCTTTTTACACAAACACACACACACACCACACACACATACACTTTGGTAGAATCTCTGGATGGTGGCTGACTTGCTGTCCTTTTTACACACACACACACACACACACACACAAACACTTGAAGAATATCTAGAGGGTTTTTGAATTTGTGTCTGTTTACTCACACACACACACACACACACACACACTTACAGAACCTCTGGACGGCTTCAGACTCCATGTCCTTTTTACACACACACACACACACACACACACACACACACACACACTTTTGCAGAATCAATAGTCGGCTTATGACTTGGTGTCTTTTTTACACACACGCACACAGACACATACACACACCTGTGCAGAATCTGTGGAGGACTTCTAACAACATGTCCTTTTTGCACACACACACACACACACACAAAGACATACTCTTCCAGGATCTCTAGAGTGCTTCTGACTTGGTGTCCTTTATACACACACACGCACATACACCCTTCCAGAACTCTACAAGGATTCTGACTTCATGTCCTTTTTACACACACACACTCACACACAAACACACCATTGCAGAATCAATAGAGGGCTTCTGACTTCATGTCCTTTTTAAACAGACACACACACACACCCTTACAGAACCTCTGGAGGGCTTCTGATTTCATGTCCTTTTTACAAACACCCCCCCACACAAACGACCTTGCAGAATTTCTAGAGGGCTTCTGACTTTGTGACCTTATTACACACGCACACACTCACACACATAAAACCTTGCAGAATCTCTTGAGAGCTTCATACTTGGTCTCCTTTTTACAAAAACACACACACATCATGGCAGAATCTCTAGATGGCTTCTGACTTCAGGATCTTTTTACACACACACACACACACACACACACACACCTTTGCAGAAACTATGGAGTGTTTCTGACTTCATGTGTCCTTTTTACACACACTCACACACACACCCTTGCAGAATCTCTTGAGGCCTTCTGACGTCATGTCCTTGTTAAACACACACACACACACACACACACACACACTTGCATAATCTCTGGAGGGCTTCTGACTTCGTGTCCTTTTTACACACACACACTCACACACACACCCTCCCTCACACTGATACTCATACCTTTGGAAAATTCCTAGAGGGCTTCTGACTTCCTGTCCTTTTTACACACACACACACACACACATCCTTGCAGAATTCCTGGATGGCTTCTTACTTTGTGTCCTTTTTAAACACACACACACACACACACACACACACACAGATACACACACCCTTGCAGAAATTCTAGAGGGCTTCGGACTTCGTGTTCTTTTTACGCACACACACACACACACACACAGACATGCACGCACCCTTGCAGAGTCTCTGGAATGCTTCTGACTTCGTGTTCTTTTTACACACACACACACACACACACACACACACATACATGCATCCTTGCAGAATCGCAGGAATTCATCTCACGTCATGGAGTTTATACACATACACATACACACTCAAACTCATTCCCTTGCAAAATCACTTGAGGGTTTCTTACTTCGTGTTCTTTTTACAAACATACTTAAAACACACACAGACACACCCTTGCAGGATCTCTAGAGGGCTTCTGACTTGGTGTCCTTTTTACACACACGCACACAGACACACATACACACACCTGTGCAGAATCTTTGGAGGACTTCTAAAATGTCGTTTATAAACACACACATATCCATTGCAGAATCTCTAGAGGGATTCAGACTTCGTGTCCTTTTTACACACACACACACACACACACACACACACACACACACTTCCAGAATCTCTAGAGGGCTTCTGACGTCATGTCCTTGTTAAACACATACACACACACACACACACACACACATCCTTGCAGAATTCCTGGATGGATTCTTACTTTGTGTCCTTTTTAAACACACACACACACACACACACACACCCTTGCAGAATATCTAGAGGGTTTCTGAATGTGTGTCCGTTTCACATACACACACACACACACACACACATCCACACCCTTACAGAACCTCTGGACGGCTTCAGACTCCATGTCCTTTTTACACACTCACACACACACACACACACACTTTTTGCAGAATCAATAGTCGGCTTCTGACTTAGTGTCCTTTTTTCACACACGCACACAGACACACACATACACTTTTGCAGAATCAATAGTCGGCTTCTGACTTGGTGTCCTTTTTACACACACGCACACAGACCCATACACACACCTGTGCAGAATCTGTGGAGGACTTCTAACAACATGTCCTTTTTACACACACACACACACACAAAGACATACTCTTGCAGGATCTCTAGATTGCTTCTGACTTGGTGTCCTTTATACACACACACACACATACACCCTTCCAGAACTCTACAAGGATTCTGACTTCATGTCCTTTTTACACACACACACACACACACACACACACACACACACACACATGCATCCTTGCAGAATCGCAGGAATTCATCTCACGTCATGTAATTTATACACATACACTCAAACTTATTCCCTTGCAAAATCACTTGAGGGTTTCTTACTTCGTGTTCTTTTTACAAACATACTTAAAACACACACAGACACACCCTTGCAGGATCTCTAGAGGGCTTCTGACTTGGTGTCCTTTTTACACACACGCACACAGACACACATACACACACCTGTGCAGAATCTTTGGAGGACTTCTAAAATGTCGTTTATAAACACACACACACACACACATCCCTTGCAGAATCTCTAGAGGGATTCAGACTTCGTGTCCTTTTTACACACACACACACACACACATCCTTGCAGGAACTCTACAGCGATTCTAAATTCCTATCCTTTTACACACGAACACACACACTCACACGCTTGCATAATGCCTGCAGGGCTTCTGTCTTCATGTCCTTTTTATACACACACACAGACACACAACCTTGCACAATCTCTAGAGTTCTTTTGATTTCTTGTCCTTTATACACACACACACACACACTCACACAAACACATCATTCCAGAATCTCTAGAGGGTTTCTGACTTTTTTCTTTACACACACACACACACACACACACACACACACACACACACACCTTTGCAGAAACTATGGAGTGTTTCTGACTTCATGTGTACTTTTTACACACACACACACACACACATACAACCTTGCAGAATCTCTGGAGGGCTTCTGATTTTGTGTCCTTTTTACACAAACATACACACATACACACACCCTTGAAGAATCTCTAGAGGGCTTCTGACTTCGTGTCTTTTTACACAAACACACACACACACCACACACACATACACTTTGGTAGAATCTCTGGATGGTGGCTGACTTGCTGTCCTTTTTACACACACACACACACACACACACAAACACTTGAAGAATATCTAGAGGGTTTTTGAATTTGTGTCTGTTTACTCACACACACACACACACACACTTACAGAACCTCTGGACGGCTTCAGACTCCATGTCCTTTTTACACACACACACACACACACACACACACACACACATACACTTTTGCAGAATCAATAGTCGGCTTATGACTTGGTGTCTTTTTTACACACACGCACACAGACACATACACACACCTGTGCAGAATCTGTGGAGGACTTCTAACAACATGTCCTTTTTACACACACACACACACACAAAGACATACTCTTGCAGGATCTCTAGAGTGCTTCTGACTTGGTGTCCTTTATACACACACACACACACACATACACCCTTCCAGAACTCTACAAGGATTCTGACTTCATGTCCTTTTTACACACACACACACACACACACACACACACACACACAAACTCATTTTCTTGCCAAATCTCTGCAGTCCTTCTGACTTCGTGTCCTTTTTAAACACACACACACACACACATACACTTGTAGAATCTCTGGAGGACTTCTGATTTCATGTCCTTATTGCACACACACTCCCTCACTCTCACTCTGGAGGACTTCTGATTTCATGTCCTTATTACACACACACACACACACACACACACACACACTCCCTCACTCTCACACTCATACCTTTCCAGAAAACCTAGAGGGCTTCTGATTTCATGTCCTTTTAACACAACATACTCACCCTTGCAGAATCTCTAGAGGGCTTCTGACTTCCTGTACTTTTGACACACACACACACACACAAACACCCTTGTAGAATCTCCAGACATTTTCTGACTTCGTGTTGTTTTCACACATACACACACACACACTCTGGCAGAATCTCTGGAGGGCTTCTAATATGGTTTACTTATTTCAAACACAACAAACACACACACACACACAGACCTTTGCATAATCAATATTGGGCTTCTGACTTCGTGTAATTTTTACCCTCACACACAAACACACACACACACATACAACCTTGCAGAATCTCTGGAGGGCTTCTGACTTTGTGTCCTTTTTACACAAACATACACACATACACACACCCTTGAAGAATCTCTAGTGGGCTTCTGACTTCGTGTCTTTTTACACAAACACACACACACCAAACACACATACACCCTGGTAGAATCTCTGGATGGTGGCTGACTTGCTGTCCTTTTTACACACACACACACACACACACAAACACTTGAAGAATATCTAGAGGGTTTCTGAATTTGTGTCTGTTTACACACACACACACACACACACACACACACACTTACAGAACCTCTGGATGGCTTCAGACTCCATGTCCTTTTTACACACACACACACTTTTGCAGAATTAATAGTCGGTTTCTGATATGGTATCCTTTTTACACAAACGCACACAGACACATACACACACCTGTGCAGAATCTGTGGAGGACTTCTAACAACATGTCCTTTTTACACACACACACACACACACACACACATACATGCATCCTTGCAGAATCGCAGGAATTCATCTCACGTCATGGAGTTTATACACATACACATACACACTCAAACTCATTCCCTTGCAAAATCACTTGAGGGTTTCTTACTTCGTGTTCTTTTTACAAACATACTTAAAACACACACAGACACACCCTTGCAGGATCTCTAGAGGGCTTCTGACTTGGTGTCCTTTTTACACACACGCACACAGACACACATACACACACCTGTGCAGAATCTTTGGAGGACTTCTAAAATGTCGTTTATAAACACACACATATCCATTGCAGAATCTCTAGAGGGATTCAGACTTCGTGTCCTTTTTACACACACACACACACACACACACACACATCCTTGCAGGAACTCTACAGCGATTCTAAATTCCTATCCTTTTACACACGCACACACACACTCACACGCTTGCATAATGCCTGCAGGGCTTCTGTCTTCATGTCCTTTTATACACACACACAGACACACAACCTTGCACAATCTCTAGAGTCCTTTTGATTTCTTGTCCTTTTTACACACACACACACACACACACACACACACACTTCCAGAATCTCTAGAGGGCTTCTGACGTCATGTCCTTGTTAAACACATACACACACACACACACACACACACATCCTTGCAGAATTCCTGGATGGATTCTTACTTTGTGTCCTTTTTAAACACACACACACACACACACACACACACCCTTGCAGAATATCTAGAGGGTTTCTGAATGTGTGTCCGTTTCACATACACACACACACACACACACACATCCACACCCTTACAGAACCTCTGGACGGCTTCAGACTCCATGTCCTTTTTACACACTCACACACACACACACACACATTTTGCAGAATCAATAGTCGGCTTCTGACTTAGTGTCCTTTTTTCACACACGCACACAGACACACACATACACTTTTGCAGAATCAATAGTCGGCTTCTGACTTGGTGTCCTTTTTACACACACGCACACAGACCCATACACACACCTGTGCAGAATCTGTGGAGGACTTCTAACAACATGTCCTTTTTACACACACACACACACACAAAGACATACTCTTGCAGGATCTCTAGATTGCTTCTGACTTGGTGTCCTTTATACACACACACACACATACACCCTTCCAGAACTCTACAAGGATTCTGACTTCATGTCCTTTTTACACACACACACACACACACACACACACACACACACACACACATGCATCCTTGCAGAATCGCAGGAATTCATCTCACGTCATGTAATTTATACACATACACTCAAACTTATTCCCTTGCAAAATCACTTGAGGGTTTCTTACTTCGTGTTCTTTTTACAAACATACTTAAAACACACACAGACACACCCTTGCAGGATCTCTAGAGGGCTTCTGACTTGGTGTCCTTTTTACACACACGCACACAGACACACATACACACACCTGTGCAGAATCTTTGGAGGACTTCTAAAATGTCGTTTATAAACACACACACACACACACACATCCCTTGCAGAATCTCTAGAGGGATTCAGACTTCGTGTCCTTTTTACACACACACACACACACACACACACACACACACATCCTTGCAGGAACTCTACAGCGATTCTAAATTCCTATCCTTTTACACACGAACACACACACTCACACGCTTGCATAATGCCTGCAGGGCTTCTGTCTTCATGTCCTTTTTATACACACACACAGACACACAACCTTGCACAATCTCTAGAGTTCTTTTGATTTCTTGTCCTTTATACACACACACACACACTCACACAAACACATCATTCCAGAATCTCTAGAGGGTTTCTGACTTTTTTCTTTACACACACACACACACACACACACACACACACACCTTTGCAGAAACTATGGAGTGTTTCTGACTTCATGTGTACTTTTTACACACACACACACACACATACAACCTTGCAGAATCTCTGGAGGGCTTCTGATTTTGTGTCCTTTTTACACAAACATACACACATACACACACCCTTGAAGAATCTCTAGAGGGCTTCTGACTTCGTGTCTTTTTACACAAACACACACACACACCACACACACATACACTTTGGTAGAATCTCTGGATGGTGGCTGACTTGCTGTCCTTTTTACACACACACACACACACACACACACACAAACACTTGAAGAATATCTAGAGGGTTTTTGAATTTGTGTCTGTTTACTCACACACACACACACACACACACACTTACAGAACCTCTGGACGGCTTCAGACTCCATGTCCTTTTTACACACACACACACACACACACACACACACACACATACACTTTTGCAGAATCAATAGTCGGCTTATGACTTGGTGTCTTTTTTACACACACGCACACAGACACATACACACACCTGTGCAGAATCTGTGGAGGACTTCTAACAACATGTCCTTTTTACACACACACACACACACAAAGACATACTCTTGCAGGATCTCTAGAGTGCTTCTGACTTGGTGTCCTTTATACACACACACACACACATACACCCTTCCAGAACTCTACAAGGATTCTGACTTCATGTCCTTTTTACACACACACACACACACACACACACACACACACAAACTCATTTTCTTGCCAAATCTCTGCAGTCCTTCTGACTTCGTGTCCTTTTTAAACACACACACACACACACATACACTTGTAGAATCTCTGGAGGACTTCTGATTTCATGTCCTTATTGCACACACACTCCCTCACTCTCACTCTGGAGGACTTCTGATTTCATGTCCTTATTACACACACACACACACACACACACACACACACTCCCTCACTCTCACACTCATACCTTTCCAGAAAACCTAGAGGGCTTCTGATTTCATGTCCTTTTAACACAACATACTCACCCTTGCAGAATCTCTAGAGGGCTTCTGACTTCCTGTACTTTTGACACACACACACACACACAAACACCCTTGTAGAATCTCCAGACATTTTCTGACTTCGTGTTGTTTTCACACATACACACACACACACTCTGGCAGAATCTCTGGAGGGCTTCTAATATGGTTTACTTATTTCAAACACAACAAACACACACACACACAGACCTTTGCATAATCAATATTGGGCTTCTGACTTCGTGTAATTTTTACCCTCACACACAAACACACACACACACATACAACCTTGCAGAATCTCTGGAGGGCTTCTGACTTTGTGTCCTTTTTACACAAACATACACACATACACACACCCTTGAAGAATCTCTAGTGGGCTTCTGACTTCGTGTCTTTTTACACAAACACACACACACCAAACACACATACACCCTGGTAGAATCTCTGGATGGTGGCTGACTTGCTGTCCTTTTTACACACACACACACACACAAACACTTGAAGAATATCTAGAGGGTTTCTGAATTTGTGTCTGTTTACACACACACACACACACACACACACACACACTTACAGAACCTCTGGATGGCTTCAGACTCCATGTCCTTTTTACACACACACACACTTTTGCAGAATTAATAGTCGGTTTCTGATATGGTATCCTTTTTACACAAACGCACACAGACACATACACACACCTGTGCAGAATCTGTGGAGGACTTCTAACAACATGTCCTTTTTACACACACACACACACACACACACACACACAAAGACATACTCTTGCAGGATCTCTAGAGTGCTTCTGACTTGGTGTCCTTTATACACACACACACACACACATACACCCTTCCAGAACTCTACAATGATTCTGACTTTATGTCCTTTTTACACACAAACACACCATTGCAGAATCAATAGAGGTCTTCTGACTTCATGTCCTTTTTACACACACACACACACACACACACACACACCCTTACAGAACCTCTGGAGGGCTTCTGATTTCATGTCCTTTTTACACACACACACACACACACACACACTTTTGCAGAATCAATAGTCGTCTTCTGACTTCGTGTCCTTTTTACAAACACACACACACACACACACACCCTTGCAGAATTTCTAGAGGGCTTCTGAATTTGTGACCTTATTACACACGCACACACTCACACACATAAAACCTTGCAGAATCTCTTGAGAGCTTCATACTTGGTCTCCTTTTTACAAACACACACACACACATCATGCAGAATCTCTAGATGGCTTCTGACTTCAGGATCTTTTTACACACACACACACACACCTTTGCAGAAACT
>NW_027459612.1:77500-80000 GCF_050624435.1 Tenrec ecaudatus
ACCCTTGAAGAATCTCTAGAGGGCTTCTGACTTCGTGTCTTTTTACACAAACACACACACACCACACACACATACACCCTTGTAGAATCTCTGGATGGTGGCTGACTTGCTGTCCTTTTTACACACACACACACACACACACACACACAAACCCTTGCAGAATATCTAGAGGGTTTCTGAATTTGTGTCTGTTGTACACATACACACACACCCTTACAGAACCTCTGGACGGCTTCAGATTCCATGTCCTTTTTACACACACACACACACACACACGCACACACTTTTCCAGAATCAATAGTCGGCTTCTGACTTGGTATCCTTTTTACACACACGCAGACAGACACACATACACACACCTGTGCAGAATCTGTGGAGGACTTCTAACAACATGTCCTTTTTACACACACACACACACACACACACACACAAAGATATACTCTTGCAGGATCTCTAGAGTGCTTCTGACTTGGTGTCCTTTATACACACACACACATACACCCTTCCAGAACTCTACAAGGATTCTGATATCATGTCCTTTTTACACACACACACACACACACACACACACACACACACACACACATTAATTTTCTTGCCAAATCTCTGCAGTCCTTCTGACTTCGTGTCCTTTTTAAACACACACACACACACACACACTTGTAGAATCTCTGGAGGACTTCTGATTTCATGTCCTTTTTACACACACACACACACACACTCCCTCACTCTCACACTCATACCTTTCCAGAAAACCTAGAGGGCTTCTGATTTCATGTCCTTTTAACACAACACACTCACCCTTGCAGAATCTCTAGAGGGCTTCTGACTTCCTGTACTTTTGACACACACACACACAAACACCCTTGCAGAATCTCCAGATATTTTCTGACTTCGTGTTGTTTTCACACATACACACACACACACTCTGGTAGAATCTCTGGAGGGCTTCTAATATGGTTTACTTATTTCAAACACAACAAACACACACACACACACAGACCTTTGCATAATCAATATTGGGCTTCTGACTTCGTGTAATTTTTACCCTCACACACAAACGCACACACACACACACACACACACACATACAACCTTGCAGAATCTCTGGAGGGCTTCTGACTTTGTGTTCTTTTTACACAAACATACACACATACACACACCCTTGAAGAATCTGTAGAGGGCTTCTGACTTCGTGTCTTTTTACACAAACACACACACACCAAACACACATACACCCTGGTAGAATCTCTGGATGGTGGCTGACTTGCTGTCCTTTTTACACACACACACACACACACACACACACAAACACCCTTGCAGAATATCTAGAGGGTTTCTGAATTTGTGTCTGTTTACACACACACACACACACACACCCTTACAGAACCTCTGGACGGCTTCAGACTCCATGTCCTTTTTACACACACACACACTTTTGCAGAATCAATAGTCGGTTTCTGATATGGTATCCTTTTTACACACACGCACACAGACACATACACACACCTGTGCAGAATCTGTGGAGGACTTCTAACAACATGTCCTTTTTACACACACACACACACACACACACACACACACACAAAGACATACTCTTGCAGGATCTCTAGAGTGCTTCTGACTTGGTGTCCTTTATACACACATACACACATACACCCTTCCAGAACTCTACAGTGATTCTGACTTTATGTCCTTTTTACACACACACACACACACACACAAACACACCATTGCAGAATCAATAGAGGTCTTCTGACTTCATGTCCTTTTTACACACACACACACACACACACCCTTACAGAACCTCTGGAGGGCTTCTGATTTCATGTCCTTTTTACACACACACACACACACACACACACACTTTTGCAGAATCAATAGTCGGCTTCTGACTTCGTGTCCTTTTTACAAACACACACACACACACACACCCTTGCAGAATTTCTAGAGGGCTTCTGAATTTGTGACCTTATTACACACGCACACACTCACACACATAAAACCTTGCAGAATCTCTTGAGAGCTTCATACTTGGTCTCCTTTTTACAAACACACACACACACACATCATGCAGAATCTCTAGATGGCTTCTGACTTCAGGATCTTTTTACACACACACACACACACCTTTGCAGAAACTATGGAGTGTTTCTGACTTCATGTGTCCTTTTTACACACACTCACACACACACACCCTTGCAGAATCTCTTGAGGTCTTCTGACGTCATGTCCTTGTTACACGCACACACTTGCATAATCTCTGGGGGTCTGACTTCGTGTCCTTTTTACACACACACTCACACACACACCCTACCTCACACTGATACTCATACCTTTGGAAAATTCCTAGAGGGCTTCTGACTTCCTGTCCTTTTTACACACACACACACAGATACACACACCCTTGCAGAAATTCTATAGGGCTTCGGACTTCGTGTTCTTTTTACGCACGCACACACACACACACACAGACATGCACGCACCCTTGCAGAGTCTC
>NW_027459612.1:85000-97500 GCF_050624435.1 Tenrec ecaudatus
CACTGATACTCATACCTTTGTAAAATTCCTAGAGGGCTTCTGACTTCCTTACCTTTTTATACACACACACACACACACACACACTCACACACATCCTTGCAGAATTCCTGGATGGATTCTTACTTTGTGTCATTTTTAAACACACACACACACACACACTCCAAACTCATTTTCTTGCAAAATCTCTGCAGTCCTTCTGACTTCGTGTCCTTTTTAAACACACACACACACACACACATACACTTGTAGAATCTCTGGAGGACTTCTGATTTCATGTCCTTATTACACACACACACACACACACACTCCCTCACTCTCACTCTGGAGGACTTCTGATTTCATGTCCTTATTACACACACACACACACACACACACACACTCCCTCACTCTCACACTCATACCTTTCCAGAAAACCTAGAGGGCTTCTGATTTCGTGTCCTTTTAACACAACACACTCACCCTTGCAGAATCTCTAGAGGGCTTCTGACTTCCTGTACTTTTGACACACACAGACACCCTTGCAGAATCTCCAGACATTTTCTGACTTCGTGTTGTTTTCACACATACACACACACACACACACACTCTGGCAGAATCTCTGGAGGGCTTCTAATATGGTTTACTTATTTCAAACACAACAAACACACACACACAGACCTTTGCATAATCAATATTGGGCTTCTGACTTCGTGTAATTTTTACCCTCACACACAAACACACACACACACATACAACCTTGCAGAATCTCTGGAGGGCTTCTGACTTTGTGTCCTTTTTACACAAACATACACACATACACACACCCTTGAAGAATCTCTAGAGGGCTTCTGACTTCGTGTATTTTTACACAAACACACACACACACCAAACACACATACACCCTGGTAGAATCTCTGGATGGTGGCTGACTTGCTGTCCTTTTTACACACACACACACACACACACACACAAACACTTGAAGAATATCTAGAGGGTTTCTGAATTTATGTCTGTTTACACACACACACACTTACAGAACCTCTGGACGGCTTCAGACTCCATGTCCTTTTTACTCACACACACACACACACACACACACACACACACACACACTTTTGCAGAATCAATAGTCGGCTTCTGACTTGGTATCCTTTTTACACACACGCACACAAACACATACACACACCTTTGCAGAATTTGTGGAGGACTTCTAACAACATGTCCTTTTTACACACACACACACACACACACACACACACACAAGACATACTCTTGCAGGATCTCTAGAGTGCTTCTGACTTGGTGTCCTTTATACACACACACACACATACACCCTTCCAGAACTCTACAAGGGTTCTGACTTCATGTCCTTTTTACACACACACACACACACACACACCCTTACAGAACCTCTGGAGGGCTTCTGATTTCATGTCCTTTTTACACACACACACACACACACACACACACAAACACACACTTTTGCAGAATCAATAGTCGGCTTCTGACTTCGTGTCCTTTTTACAAATACCCACAACGTCCTTGCAGAATTTCTAGAGGGCTTCTGAATTTGTGACCTTATTACACACGCACACACTCACACACATAAAACCTTGCAGAATCTCTTGAGAGCTTCATACTTGGTCTCCTTTTTACAAATACACACACACACACATCATGGCAGAATCTCTAGATGGCTTCTGACTTCAGGATCTTTTTACACACACACCTTTGCAGAAACTATGGAGTGTTTCTGACTTCATGTGTCCTTTTTACACACACTCTCACACACACACACCCTTGCAGAATCTCTTGAGGGCTTCTGACGTCATGTCCTTGTTACACACACATACACACACGCACTTGCATAATCTGTGGGGGTCTGACTTCGTGTCCTTTTTACACACACACACACTCACACACACCCTCCCTCACACTGATACTCATACCTTTGGAAAATTCCTAGAGGGCTTCTGACGTCCTTACCTTTTTACACACACACACACACACACACACCCACACACACACACACATCCTTGCAGAATTCCTGGATGGATTCTTACTTTGTGTCATTTTTAAACACACACACACACACACACACACACTCCAAACTCATTTTCTTGCCAAATCTCTGCAGTCCTTCTGACTTCGTGTCCTTTTTAAACACACACACACACACACACACACACACACACACATACACTTGTAGAATCTCTGGAGGACTTCTGATTTCATGTCCTTATTACACACACACACACACACACTCCCTCACTCTCACTCTGGAGGACTTCTGATTTCATGTCCTTATTACACACACACACACACACACACACACTCCCTCACTCTCACACTCATACCTTTCCAGAAAACCTAGAGGGCTTCTGATTTTGTGTCCTTTTAACACAACACACTCACCCTTGCAGAATCTCTAGAGGGCTTCTGACTTCCTGTACTTTTTACACACACACACACAAACACCCTTGCAGAATCTCCAGACATTTTCTGACTTCGTGTTGTTTTCACACATACACACACACACACTCTGGCAGAATCTCTGGAGGGCTTCTAATATGGTTTACTTATTTTAAACACAACAAACACACACACACAGACCTTTGCATAATCAATATTGGGCTTCTGACTTCGTGTAATTTTTACACTCACACACACACACACATACAACCTTGCAGAATCTCTGGAGGGCTTCTGACTTTGTGTCCTTTTTACACAAACATACACACATACACACACCCTTGAAGAATCTCTAGAGGGCTTCTGACTTCGTGTCTTTTTACACAAACACACACACACCACACACAAATACACCCTGGTAGAATCTCTGGATGGTGGCTGACTTGCTGTCCTTTTTACACACACACACACACACACAAACACACACACAAACACTTGAAGAATATCTAGAGGGTTTCTGAATTTGTGTCTGTTTACACACACACACACACACCCTTACAGAACCTCTGGACGGCTTCAGACTCCATGTCCTTTTTACACACACACACACACATACAGTTTTGCAGAATCAATAGTCGGCTTCTGACTTGGTGTCCTTTTTACACACACGCACACAGACACACACACACACACCTGTGCAGAATCTGTGGAGGACTTCTAACAACATGTCATTTTTGCACACACACACACACACACACACACACACACAAAGACATACTCTTGCAGGATCTCTAGAGTGCTTCTGACTTCGTGTCCTTTATACACACACACACACATACACCCTTCCAGAACTCTACAAGGATTCTGACTTCATGTCCTTTTTACACACACACACACACACACACACACAAACACACCATTGCAGAATCAATAGAGGGCTTCTGACTTCATGTCCTTTTTACACACACACACACACACACACACACACCCTTACAGAACCCTAGAGGGCTTCTGATTTCATGTCCTTTTTACACACACACACACACACACACACACTTTTGCAGAATCAATAGTCGGCTTCTGACTTTGTGTCCTTTTTACAAACACCCCCCCACACACACGCCCTTGCAGAATTTCTAGAGGGCTTCTGACTTTGTGACCTTATTACACACGCACACACTCACACACATAAAACCTTGCAGAATCTCTTGAGAGCTTCATACTTGGGCTCCTTTTTACAAACACACACACACATCATGGCAGAATTTCTAGATGGCGTCTGACTTCAGGATCTTTTTACACACACACACACACACACACACCTTTGCAGAAACTATGGAGTGTTTCTGACTTCATGTGTCCTTTTTACACACACTCACACACACACACACCCTTGCAGAATCTCTTGAGGGCTTCTGACGTCATGTCCTTGTTACACACACACACACACACACACTTGCATAATATCTGGGGGTCTGACTTCGTGTCCTTTTTACACACACACACACACACTCACACACACACCCTCCCTCACACTGATCCTCATACCTTTGGAAAATTCCTAGAGGGCTTCTGACTTCCTTACCTTTTTACACAAACACACACACACACACATCCTTACAGAATTCCTGGATGGATTCTTACTTTGTGTCATTTTTAAACACACACACACACACACACACACACCCCAAACTCATTTTCTTGCCAAATCTCTGCAGTCCTTCTGACTTCGTGTCCTTTTTAAACACGCACACACACACACACACACACACACACACACATACTCTTGTAGAATCTCTGGAGGACTTCTGATTTCATGTCCTTATTACACACACACACACACACACACACTCCCTCACTCACACTCATACCTTTCCAGAAAACCTAGAGGGCTTCTGATTTCGTGTCCTTTTAACACAACACACTCACCCTTGCAGAATCTCTAGAGGGCTTCTGACTTCCTGTACTTTTGACACACACACACACACACACACACAAACACCCTTGCAGAATCTCCAGACATTTTCTGACTTCGTGTTGTTTTCACACATACACACACACACTCTGGCAGAATCTCTGGAGGGCTTCTAATATGGTTTACTTATTTCAAACCAAACAAACACACACACACAGACCTTTGCATAACCAATATTGGGCTTCTGACTTCGTGTAATTTTTACCCTCACACACAAACACACACACACACATACAACATTGCATAATCTCTGGAGGGCTTCTGACTTTGTGTCCTTTTTACACAAACATACATACATACACACACCCTTGAAGAATCTCTAGAGGGCTTCTGACTTCGTGTCTTTTTACACAAACACACACACACCACACACAAATACACACTGGTAGAATCTCTGGATGGTGGCTGACTTGCTGTCCTTTTTAAACACACACACACACACACACACACAAACACTTGAAGAATATCTAGAGGGTTTCTGAATTTGTGTCTGTTTACACACACACACACACACACACACCCTTACAGAACCTCTGGACGGCTTCAGTCTCCATGTCCTTTTTACACACACACACACACACACACACACACACACACTTTTGCAGAATCAATAGTCGGCTTCTGACTTCGTGTCCTTTTTACACACACGCACACAGAAACATACACACACCTGTGCAGAATCTGTGGAGGACTTCTAACAACATGTCCTTTTTGCACACACACACACACACACACAAAGACATACTCTTCCAGGATCTCTAGAGTGCTTCTGACTTGGTGTCCTTTATACACACACACGCACATACACCCTTCCAGAACTCTACAAGGATTCTGACTTCATGTCCTTTTTACACACACACACTCACACACAAACACACCATTGCAGAATCAATAGAGGGCTTCTGACTTCATGTCCTTTTTAAACAGACACACACACACACCCTTACAGAACCTCTGGAGGGCTTCTGATTTCATGTCCTTTTTACAAACACCCCCCCACACAAACGACCTTGCAGAATTTCTAGAGGGCTTCTGACTTTGTGACCTTATTACACACGCACACACTCACACACATAAAACCTTGCAGAATCTCTTGAGAGCTTCATACTTGGTCTCCTTTTTACAAAAACACACACACATCATGGCAGAATCTCTAGATGGCTTCTGACTTCAGGATCTTTTTACACACACACACACACACACACACACACACACACCTTTGCAGAAACTATGGAGTGTTTCTGACTTCATGTGTCCTTTTTACACACACTCACACACACACCCTTGCAGAATCTCTTGAGGCCTTCTGACGTCATGTCCTTGTTAAACACACACACACACACACACACACACACACACACACTTGCATAATCTCTGGAGGGCTTCTGACTTCGTGTCCTTTTTACACACACACACTCACACACACACCCTCCCTCACACTGATACTCATACCTTTGGAAAATTCCTAGAGGGCTTCTGACTTCCTGTCCTTTTTACACACACACACACACACACACACACACATCCTTGCAGAATTCCTGGATGGCTTCTTACTTTGTGTCCTTTTTAAACACACACACACACACACACACACACAGATACACACACCCTTGCAGAAATTCTAGAGGGCTTCGGACTTCGTGTTCTTTTTACGCACACACACACACACACACACAGACATGCACGCACCCTTGCAGAGTCTCTGGAATGCTTCTGACTTCGTGTTCTTTTTACACACACACACACACACACACACACACATACATGCATCCTTGCAGAATCGCAGGAATTCATCTCACGTCATGGAGTTTATACACATACACATACACACTCAAACTCATTCCCTTGCAAAATCACTTGAGGGTTTCTTACTTCGTGTTCTTTTTACAAACATACTTAAAACACACACAGACACACCCTTGCAGGATCTCTAGAGGGCTTCTGACTTGGTGTCCTTTTTACACACACGCACACAGACACACATACACACACCTGTGCAGAATCTTTGGAGGACTTCTAAAATGTCGTTTATAAACACACACATATCCATTGCAGAATCTCTAGAGGGATTCAGACTTCGTGTCCTTTTTACACACACACACACACACACACACATCCTTGCAGGAACTCTACAGCGATTCTAAATTCCTATCCTTTTACACACGCACACACACACTCACACGCTTGCATAATGCCTGCAGGGCTTCTGTCTTCATGTCCTTTTATACACACACACAGACACACAACCTTGCACAATCTCTAGAGTCCTTTTGATTTCTTGTCCTTTTTACACACACACACACACACACACACACACACTTCCAGAATCTCTAGAGGGCTTCTGACGTCATGTCCTTGTTAAACACATACACACACACACACACACACACACACACACATCCTTGCAGAATTCCTGGATGGATTCTTACTTTGTGTCCTTTTTAAACACACACACACACACACACACACACCCTTGCAGAATATCTAGAGGGTTTCTGAATGTGTGTCCGTTTCACATACACACACACACACACACACACACATCCACACCCTTACAGAACCTCTGGACGGCTTCAGACTCCATGTCCTTTTTACACACTCACACACACACACACACACACTTTTTGCAGAATCAATAGTCGGCTTCTGACTTAGTGTCCTTTTTTCACACACGCACACAGACACACACATACACTTTTGCAGAATCAATAGTCGGCTTCTGACTTGGTGTCCTTTTTACACACACGCACACAGACCCATACACACACCTGTGCAGAATCTGTGGAGGACTTCTAACAACATGTCATTTTTACACACACACACACACACACACACAAAGACATACTCTTGCAGGATCTCTAGATTGCTTCTGACTTGGTGTCCTTTATACACACACACACACATACACCCTTCCAGAACTCTACAAGGATTCTGACTTCATGTCCTTTTTACACACACACACACACACACACACACACACACACACACATGCATCCTTGCAGAATCGCAGGAATTCATCTCACGTCATGTAATTTATACACATACACTCAAACTTATTCCCTTGCAAAATCACTTGAGGGTTTCTTACTTCGTGTTCTTTTTACAAACATACTTAAAACACACACAGACACACCCTTGCAGGATCTCTAGAGGGCTTCTGACTTGGTGTCCTTTTTACACACACGCACACAGACACACATACACACACCTGTGCAGAATTTTGGAGGACTTCTAAAATGTCGTTTATAAACACACACACACACACACATCCCTTGCAGAATCTCTAGAGGGATTCAGACTTCGTGTCCTTTTTACACACACACACACACACACACATCCTTGCAGGAACTCTACAGCGATTCTAAATTCCTATCCTTTTACACACGAACACACACACTCACACGCTTGCATAATGCCTGCAGGGCTTCTGTCTTCATGTCCTTTTTATAGACACACACAGACACACAACCTTGCACAATCTCTAGAGTTCTTTTGATTTCTTGTCCTTTATACACACACACACACACTCACACAAACACATCATTCCAGAATCTCTAGAGGGTTTCTGACTTTTTTCTTTACACACACACACACACACACACACACACACCTTTGCAGAAACTATGGAGTGTTTCTGACTTCATGTGTACTTTTTACACACACACACACACACACATACAACCTTGCAGAATCTCTGGAGGGCTTCTGATTCTGTGTCCTTTTTACACAAACATACACACATACACACACCCTTGAAGAATCTCTAGAGGGCTTCTGACTTCGTGTCTTTTTACACAAACACACACACACACCACACACACATACACTTTGGTAGAATCTCTGGATGGTGGCTAACTTGCTGTCCTTTTTACACACACACACACACACACACACAAACACTTGAAGAATATCTAGAGGGTTTTTGAATTTGTGTCTGTTTACTCACACACACACACACACACACACACTTACAGAACCTCTGGACGGCTTCAGACTCCATGTCCTTTTTACACACACACACACACACACACACACACATACACTTTTGCAGAATCAATAGTCGGCTTATGACTTGGTGTCTTTTTTACACACACGCACACAGACACATACACACACCTGTGCAGAATCTGTGGAGGACTTCTAACAACATGTCCTTTTTGCACACACACACACACACACACAAAGACATACTCTTCCAGGATCTCTAGAGTGCTTCTGACTTGGTGTCCTTTATACACACACACGCACATACACCCTTCCAGAACTCTACAAGGATTCTGACTTCATGTCCTTTTTACACACACACACTCACACACAAACACACCATTGCAGAATCAATAGAGGGCTTCTGACTTCATGTCCTTTTTAAACAGACACACACACACACCCTTACAGAACCTCTGGAGGGCTTCTGATTTCATGTCCTTTTTACAAACACCCCCCCACACAAACGACCTTGCAGAATTTCTAGAGGGCTTCTGACTTTGTGACCTTATTACACACGCACACACTCACACACATAAAACCTTGCAGAATCTCTTGAGAGCTTCATACTTGGTCTCCTTTTTACAAAAACACACACACATCATGGCAGAATCTCTAGATGGCTTCTGACTTCAGGATCTTTTTACACACACACACACACACACACACACACACACCTTTGCAGAAACTATGGAGTGTTTCTGACTTCATGTGTCCTTTTTACACACACTCACACACACACCCTTGCAGAATCTCTTGAGGCCTTCTGACGTCATGTCCTTGTTAAACACACACACACACACACACACACACACTTGCATAATCTCTGGAGGGCTTCTGAATTCGTGTCCTTTTTACACACACACACTCACACACACACCCTCCCTCACACTGATACTCATACCTTTGGAAAATTCCTAGAGGGCTTCTGACTTCCTGTCCTTTTTACACACACACACACACACACACACATCCTTGCAGAATTCCTGGATGGCTTCTTACTTTGTGTCCTTTTTAAACACACACACACACACACACACACACACACACACAGATACACACACCCTTGCAGAAATTCTAGAGGGCTTCGGACTTCGTGTTCTTTTTACGCACACACACACACACACACACAGACATGCACGCACCCTTGCAGAGTCTCTGGAATGCTTCTGACTTCGTGTTCTTTTTACACACACACACACACACACACACACACACACACACACATACATGCATCCTTGCAGAATCGCAGGAATTCATCTCACGTCATGGAGTTTATACACATACACATACACACTCAAACTCATTCCCTTGCAAAATCACTTGAGGGTTTCTTACTTCGTGTTCTTTTTACAAACATACTTAAAACACACACAGACACACCCTTGCAGGATCTCTAGAGGGCTTCTGACTTGGTGTCCTTTTTACACACACGCACACAGACACACATACACACACCTGTGCAGAATCTTTGGAGGACTTCTAAAATGTCGTTTATAAACACACACATATCCATTGCAGAATCTCTAGAGGGATTCAGACTTCGTGTCCTTTTTACACACACACACACACACACACACATCCTTGCAGGAACTCTACAGCGATTCTAAATTCCTATCCTTTTACACACGCACACACACACTCACACGCTTGCATAATGCCTGCAGGGCTTCTGTCTTCATGTCCTTTTATACACACACACAGACACACAACCTTGCACAATCTCTAGAGTCCTTTTGATTTCTTGTCCTTTTTACACACACACACACACACACACACACACTTCCAGAATCTCTAGAGGGCTTCTGACGTCATGTCCTTGTTAAACACATACACACACACACACACACACACACACATCCTTGCAGAATTCCTGGATGGATTCTTACTTTGTGTCCTTTTTAAACACACACACACACACACACACACACACCCTTGCAGAATATCTAGAGGGTTTCTGAATGTGTGTCCGTTTCACATACACACACACACACACACACACACACATCCACACCCTTACAGAACCTCTGGACGGCTTCAGACTCCATGTCCTTTTTACACACTCACACACACACACACACACACACTTTTTGCAGAATCAATAGTCGGCTTCTGACTTAGTGTCCTTTTTTCACACACGCACACAGACACACACATACACTTTTGCAGAATCAATAGTCGGCTTCTGACTTGGTGTCCTTTTTACACACACGCACACAGACCCATACACACACCTGTGCAGAATCTGTGGAGGACTTCTAACAACATGTCCTTTTTACACACACACACACACACAAAGACATACTCTTGCAGGATCTCTAGATTGCTTCTGACTTGGTGTCCTTTATACACACACACACACACACACACACACACACACACACACATGCATCCTTGCAGAATCGCAGGAATTCATCTCACGTCATGTAATTTATACACATACACTCAAACTTATTCCCTTGCAAAATCACTTGAGGGTTTCTTACTTCGTGTTCTTTTTACAAACATACTTAAAACACACACAGACACACCCTTGCAGGATCTCTAGAGGGCTTCTGACTTGGTGTCCTTTTTACACACACGCACACAGACACACATACACACACCTGTGCAGAATCTTTGGAGGACTTCTAAAATGTCGTTTATAAACACACACACACACACACACACATCCCTTGCAGAATCTCTAGAGGGATTCAGACTTCGTGTCCTTTTTACACACACACACACACACACACACACACATCCTTGCAGGAACTCTACAGCGATTCTAAATTCCTATCCTTTTACACACGAACACACACACTCACACGCTTGCATAATGCCTGCAGGGCTTCTGTCTTCATGTCCTTTTTATACACACACACAGACACACAACCTTGCACAATCTCTAGAGTTCTTTTGATTTCTTGTCCTTTATACACACACACACACACTCACACAAACACATCATTCCAGAATCTCTAGAGGGTTTCTGACTTTTTTCTTTACACACACACACACACACACACACACACACACACACACACCTTTGCAGAAACTATGGAGTGTTTCTGACTTCATGTGTACTTTTTACACACACACACACACACACATACAACCTTGCAGAATCTCTGGAGGGCTTCTGATTTTGTGTCCTTTTTACACAAACATACACACATACACACACCCTTGAAGAATCTCTAGAGGGCTTCTGACTTCGTGTCTTTTTACACAAACACACACACACACCACACACACATACACTTTGGTAGAATCTCTGGATGGTGGCTGACTTGCTGTCCTTTTTACACACACACACACACACACACACAAACACTTGAAGAATATCTAGAGGGTTTTTGAATTTGTGTCTGTTTACTCACACACACACACACACACACACACTTACAGAACCTCTGGACGGCTTCAGACTCCATGTCCTTTTTACACACACACACACACACACACACACACATACACTTTTGCAGAATCAATAGTCGGCTTATGACTTGGTGTCTTTTTTACACACACGCACACAGACACATACACACACCTGTGCAGAATCTGTGGAGGACTTCTAACAACATGTCCTTTTTACACACACACACACACACACAAAGACATACTCTTGCAGGATCTCTAGAGTGCTTCTGACTTGGTGTCCTTTTTACACACACACACACACAAACACACCATTGCAGAATCAATAGAGGTCTTCTGACTTCGTGTCCTTTTTACACACACACACACACACACACACCCTTACAGAACCTCTGGAGGGCTTCTGATTTCATGTCCTTTTTACACACACACACACACACACACACACACAAACACACACTTTTGCAGAATCAATAGTCGGCTTCTGACTTCGTGTCCTTTTTACAAATACCCACAACGTCCTTGCAGAATTTCTAGAGGGCTTCTGAATTTGTGACCTTATTACACACGCACACACTCACACACATAAAACCTTGCAGAATCTCTTGAGAGCTTCATACTTGGTCTCCTTTTTACAAACACACACACACACACATCATGCAGAATCTCTAGATGGCTTCTGACTTCAGGATCTTTTTACACACACACACACACACCTTTGCAGAAACTATGGAGTGTTTCTGACTTCATGTGTCCTTTTTACACACACTCACACACACACACACCC
>NW_027459612.1:105000-112500 GCF_050624435.1 Tenrec ecaudatus
AAACACACACACACACACACACACACACACAGATACACACACCCTTGCAGAAATTCTAGAGGGCTTCGGACTTCGTGTTCTTTTTACGCACACACACACACACACACACAGACATGCACGCACCCTTGCAGAGTCTCTGGAATGCTTCTGACTTCGTGTTCTTTTTACACACACACACACACACACACACACACATACATGCATCCTTGCAGAATCGCAGGAATTCATCTCACGTCATGGAGTTTATACACATACACATACACACTCAAACTCATTCCCTTGCAAAATCACTTGAGGGTTTCTTACTTCGTGTTCTTTTTACAAACATACTTAAAACACACACAGACACACCCTTGCAGGATCTCTAGAGGGCTTCTGACTTGGTGTCCTTTTTACACACACGCACACAGACACACATACACACACCTGTGCAGAATCTTTGGAGGACTTCTAAAATGTCGTTTATAAACACACACATATCCATTGCAGAATCTCTAGAGGGATTCAGACTTCGTGTCCTTTTTACACACACACACACACACACACACATCCTTGCAGGAACTCTACAGCGATTCTAAATTCCTATCCTTTTACACACGCACACACACACTCACACGCTTGCATAATGCCTGCAGGGCTTCTGTCTTCATGTCCTTTTATACACACACACAGACACACAACCTTGCACAATCTCTAGAGTCCTTTTGATTTCTTGTCCTTTTTACACACACACACACACACACACACACACACTTCCAGAATCTCTAGAGGGCTTCTGACGTCATGTCCTTGTTAAACACATACACACACACACACACACACACACATCCTTGCAGAATTCCTGGATGGATTCTTACTTTGTGTCCTTTTTAAACACACACACACACACACACACACACCCTTGCAGAATATCTAGAGGGTTTCTGAATGTGTGTCCGTTTCACATACACACACACACACACACACACACACATCCACACCCTTACAGAACCTCTGGACGGCTTCAGACTCCATGTCCTTTTTACACACTCACACACACACACACACACACTTTTTGCAGAATCAATAGTCGGCTTCTGACTTAGTGTCCTTTTTTCACACACGCACACAGACACACACATACACTTTTGCAGAATCAATAGTCGGCTTCTGACTTGGTGTCCTTTTTACACACACGCACACAGACCCATACACACACCTGTGCAGAATCTGTGGAGGACTTCTAACAACATGTCCTTTTTACACACACACACACACACACACAAAGACATACTCTTGCAGGATCTCTAGATTGCTTCTGACTTGGTGTCCTTTATACACACACACACACATACACCCTTCCAGAACTCTACAAGGATTCTGACTTCATGTCCTTTTTACACACACACACACACACACACACACACACATGCATCCTTGCAGAATCGCAGGAATTCATCTCACGTCATGTAATTTATACACATACACTCAAACTTATTCCCTTGCAAAATCACTTGAGGGTTTCTTACTTCGTGTTCTTTTTACAAACATACTTAAAACACACACAGACACACCCTTGCAGGATCTCTAGAGGGCTTCTGACTTGGTGTCCTTTTTACACACACGCACACAGACACACATACACACACCTGTGCAGAATCTTTGGAGGACTTCTAAAATGTCGTTTATAAACACACACACACACACACATCCCTTGCAGAATCTCTAGAGGGATTCAGACTTCGTGTCCTTTTTACACACACACACACACACACACATCCTTGCAGGAACTCTACAGCGATTCTAAATTCCTATCCTTTTACACACGAACACACACACTCACACGCTTGCATAATGCCTGCAGGGCTTCTGTCTTCATGTCCTTTTTATACACACACACAGACACACAACCTTGCACAATCTCTAGAGTTCTTTTGATTTCTTGTCCTTTATACACACACACACACACTCACACAAACACATCATTCCAGAATCTCTAGAGGGTTTCTGACTTTTTTCTTTACACACACACACACACACACACACACACACACACCTTTGCAGAAACTATGGAGTGTTTCTGACTTCATGTGTACTTTTTACACACACACACACACACACATACAACCTTGCAGAATCTCTGGAGGGCTTCTGATTCTGTGTCCTTTTTACACAAACATACACACATACACACACCCTTGAAGAATCTCTAGAGGGCTTCTGACTTCGTGTCTTTTTACACAAACACACACACACACCACACACACATACACTTTGGTAGAATCTCTGGATGGTGGCTAACTTGCTGTCCTTTTTACACACACACACACACACACACACAAACACTTGAAGAATATCTAGAGGGTTTTTGAATTTGTGTCTGTTTACTCACACACACACACACACACACACACTTACAGAACCTCTGGACGGCTTCAGACTCCATGTCCTTTTTACACACACACACACACACACACACACACACACATACACTTTTGCAGAATCAATAGTCGGCTTATGACTTGGTGTCTTTTTTACACACACGCACACAGACACATACACACACCTGTGCAGAATCTGTGGAGGACTTCTAACAACATGTCCTTTTTGCACACACACACACACACACACACAAAGACATACTCTTCCAGGATCTCTAGAGTGCTTCTGACTTGGTGTCCTTTATACACACACACGCACATACACCCTTCCAGAACTCTACAAGGATTCTGACTTCATGTCCTTTTTACACACACACACTCACACACAAACACACCATTGCAGAATCAATAGAGGGCTTCTGACTTCATGTCCTTTTTAAACAGACACACACACACACCCTTACAGAACCTCTGGAGGGCTTCTGATTTCATGTCCTTTTTACAAACACCCCCCCACACAAACGACCTTGCAGAATTTCTAGAGGGCTTCTGACTTTGTGACCTTATTACACACGCACACACTCACACACATAAAACCTTGCAGAATCTCTTGAGAGCTTCATACTTGGTCTCCTTTTTACAAAAACACACACACATCATGGCAGAATCTCTAGATGGCTTCTGACTTCAGGATCTTTTTACACACACACACACACACACACACACACACCTTTGCAGAAACTATGGAGTGTTTCTGACTTCATGTGTCCTTTTTACACACACTCACACACACACCCTTGCAGAATCTCTTGAGGCCTTCTGACGTCATGTCCTTGTTAAACACACACACACACACACACACACACACTTGCATAATCTCTGGAGGGCTTCTGAATTCGTGTCCTTTTTACACACACACACTCACACACACACCCTCCCTCACACTGATACTCATACCTTTGGAAAATTCCTAGAGGGCTTCTGACTTCCTGTCCTTTTTACACACACACACACACACACACATCCTTGCAGAATTCCTGGATGGCTTCTTACTTTGTGTCCTTTTTAAACACACACACACACACACACACACACACACACACAGATACACACACCCTTGCAGAAATTCTAGAGGGCTTCGGACTTCGTGTTCTTTTTACGCACACACACACACACACACACAGACATGCACGCACCCTTGCAGAGTCTCTGGAATGCTTCTGACTTCGTGTTCTTTTTACACACACACACACACACACACACACACACACACATACATGCATCCTTGCAGAATCGCAGGAATTCATCTCACGTCATGGAGTTTATACACATACACATACACACTCAAACTCATTCCCTTGCAAAATCACTTGAGGGTTTCTTACTTCGTGTTCTTTTTACAAACATACTTAAAACACACACAGACACACCCTTGCAGGATCTCTAGAGGGCTTCTGACTTGGTGTCCTTTTTACACACACGCACACAGACACACATACACACACCTGTGCAGAATCTTTGGAGGACTTCTAAAATGTCGTTTATAAACACACACATATCCATTGCAGAATCTCTAGAGGGATTCAGACTTCGTGTCCTTTTTACACACACACACACACACACACATCCTTGCAGGAACTCTACAGCGATTCTAAATTCCTATCCTTTTACACACGCACACACACACTCACACGCTTGCATAATGCCTGCAGGGCTTCTGTCTTCATGTCCTTTTATACACACACACAGACACACAACCTTGCACAATCTCTAGAGTCCTTTTGATTTCTTGTCCTTTTTACACACACACACACACACACACACACACACTTCCAGAATCTCTAGAGGGCTTCTGACGTCATGTCCTTGTTAAACACATACACACACACACACACACACACACATCCTTGCAGAATTCCTGGATGGATTCTTACTTTGTGTCCTTTTTAAACACACACACACACACACACACACACCCTTGCAGAATATCTAGAGGGTTTCTGAATGTGTGTCCGTTTCACATACACACACACACACACACACACACATCCACACCCTTACAGAACCTCTGGACGGCTTCAGACTCCATGTCCTTTTTACACACTCACACACACACACACACACACACTTTTTGCAGAATCAATAGTCGGCTTCTGACTTAGTGTCCTTTTTTCACACACGCACACAGACACACACATACACTTTTGCAGAATCAATAGTCGGCTTCTGACTTGGTGTCCTTTTTACACACACGCACACAGACCCATACACACACCTGTGCAGAATCTGTGGAGGACTTCTAACAACATGTCCTTTTTACACACACACACACACACAAAGACATACTCTTGCAGGATCTCTAGATTGCTTCTGACTTGGTGTCCTTTATACACACACACACACACACACACACACACACACACACACACATGCATCCTTGCAGAATCGCAGGAATTCATCTCACGTCATGTAATTTATACACATACACTCAAACTTATTCCCTTGCAAAATCACTTGAGGGTTTCTTACTTCGTGTTCTTTTTACAAACATACTTAAAACACACACAGACACACCCTTGCAGGATCTCTAGAGGGCTTCTGACTTGGTGTCCTTTTTACACACACGCACACAGACACACATACACACACCTGTGCAGAATCTTTGGAGGACTTCTAAAATGTCGTTTATAAACACACACACACACACACACATCCCTTGCAGAATCTCTAGAGGGATTCAGACTTCGTGTCCTTTTTACACACACACACACACACACACACACACACACACACACATCCTTGCAGGAACTCTACAGCGATTCTAAATTCCTATCCTTTTACACACGAACACACACACTCACACGCTTGCATAATGCCTGCAGGGCTTCTGTCTTCATGTCCTTTTTATACACACACACAGACACACAACCTTGCACAATCTCTAGAGTTCTTTTGATTTCTTGTCCTTTATACACACACACACACACTCACACAAACACATCATTCCAGAATCTCTAGAGGGTTTCTGACTTTTTTCTTTACACACACACACACACACACACACACACACACACACCTTTGCAGAAACTATGGAGTGTTTCTGACTTCATGTGTACTTTTTACACACACACACACACACACACATACAACCTTGCAGAATCTCTGGAGGGCTTCTGATTTTGTGTCCTTTTTACACAAACATACACACATACACACACCCTTGAAGAATCTCTAGAGGGCTTCTGACTTCGTGTCTTTTTACACAAACACACACACACACCACACACACATACACTTTGGTAGAATCTCTGGATGGTGGCTGACTTGCTGTCCTTTTTACACACACACACACACACACACACAAACACTTGAAGAATATCTAGAGGGTTTTTGAATTTGTGTCTGTTTACTCACACACACACACACACACACACACTTACAGAACCTCTGGACGGCTTCAGACTCCATGTCCTTTTTACACACACACACACACACACACACACACACACATACACTTTTGCAGAATCAATAGTCGGCTTATGACTTGGTGTCTTTTTTACACACACGCACACAGACACATACACACACCTGTGCAGAATCTGTGGAGGACTTCTAACAACATGTCCTTTTTACACACACACACACACACAAAGACATACTCTTGCAGGATCTCTAGAGTGCTTCTGACTTGGTGTCCTTTATACACACACACACACACATACACCCTTCCAGAACTCTACAAGGATTCTGACTTCATGTCCTTTTTACACACACACACACACACACACACACACAAACTCATTTTCTTGCCAAATCTCTGCAGTCCTTCTGACTTCGTGTCCTTTTTAAACACACACACACACACACATACACTTGTAGAATCTCTGGAGGACTTCTGATTTCATGTCCTTATTGCACACACACTCCCTCACTCTCACTCTGGAGGACTTCTGATTTCATGTCCTTATTACACACACACACACACACACACACACACACACTCCCTCACTCTCACACTCATACCTTTCCAGAAAACCTAGAGGGCTTCTGATTTCATGTCCTTTTAACACAACATACTCACCCTTGCAGAATCTCTAGAGGGCTTCTGACTTCCTGTACTTTTGACACACACACACACACACAAACACCCTTGTAGAATCTCCAGACATTTTCTGACTTCGTGTTGTTTTCACACATACACACACACACACTCTGGCAGAATCTCTGGAGGGCTTCTAATATGGTTTACTTATTTCAAACACAACAAACACACACACACACACAGACCTTTGCATAATCAATATTGGGCTTCTGACTTCGTGTAATTTTTACCCTCACACACAAACACACACACACACATACAACCTTGCAGAATCTCTGGAGGGCTTCTGACTTTGTGTCCTTTTTACACAAACATACACACATACACACACCCTTGAAGAATCTCTAGTGGGCTTCTGACTTCGTGTCTTTTTACACAAACACACACACACCAAACACACATACACCCTGGTAGAATCTCTGGATGGTGGCTGACTTGCTGTCCTTTTTACACACACACACACACACAAACACTTGAAGAATATCTAGAGGGTTTCTGAATTTGTGTCTGTTTACACACACACACACACACACACACACACACTTACAGAACCTCTGGATGGCTTCAGACTCCATGTCCTTTTTACACACACACACACTTTTGCAGAATTAATAGTCGGTTTCTGATATGGTATCCTTTTTACACAAACGCACACAGACACATACACACACCTGTGCAGAATCTGTGGAGGACTTCTAACAACATGTCCTTTTTACACACACACACACACACACACACACACACAAAGACATACTCTTGCAGGATCTCTAGAGTGCTTCTGACTTGGTGTCCTTTATACACACACACACACACACATACACCCTTCCAGAACTCTACAATGATTCTGACTTTATGTCCTTTTTACACACACACACACACAAACACACCATTGCAGAATCAATAGAGGTCTTCTGACTTCATGTCCTTTTTACACACACACACACACACACACACCCTTACAGAACCTCTGGAGGGCTTCTGATTTCATGTCCTTTTTACACACACACACACACACACACACACTTTTGCAGAATCAAT
>NW_027459612.1:117500-120000 GCF_050624435.1 Tenrec ecaudatus
TGGAGGGCTTCTAATATGGTTTACTTATTTCAAACACAACAAACACACACACACAGACCTTTGCATAATCAATATTGGGCTTCTGACTTCGTGTAATTTTTACCCTCACACACACACACACATACAACCTTGCAGAATCTCTGGAGGGCTTCTGACTTTGTGTCCTTTTTACACAAACATACACACATACACACACCCTTGAAGAATCTCTAGAGGGCTTCTGACTTCGTGTCTTTTTACACAAACACACACACACCACACACAAATACACCCTGGTAGAATCTCTGGATGGTGGCTGACTTGCTGTCCTTTTTACACACACACACACACACACACACACAAACACTTGAAGAATATCTAGAGGGTTTCTGAATTTGTGTCTGTTTACACACACACACACTTACAGAACCTCTGGACGGCTTCAGACTCCATGTCCTTTTTACACACACACACACACACACACACACACACACACTTTTGCAGAATCAATAGTCGGCTTCTGACTTGGTATCCTTTTTACACACACGCAGACAGACACACATACACACACCTGTGCAGAATCTGTGGAGGACTTCTAACAACATGTCCTTTTTACACACACACACACACACACACACACAAAGATATACTCTTGCAGGATCTCTAGAGTGCTTCTGACTTGGTGTCCTTTATACACACACACACATACACCCTTCCAGAACTCTACAAGGATTCTGACTTCATGTCCTTTTTACACACACACACACACACACACACACACATTAATTTTCTTGCCAAATCTCTGCAGTCCTTCTGACTTCGTGTCCTTTTTAAACACACACACACACACACACTTGTAGAATCTCTGGAGGACTTCTGATTTCATGTCCTTTTTACACACACACACACACACACTCCCTCACTCTCACACTCATACCTTTCCAGAAAACCTAGAGGGCTTCTGATTTCATGTCCTTTTAACACAACACACTCACCCTTGCAGAATCTCTAGAGGGCTTCTGACTTCCTGTACTTTTGACACACACACACACAAACACCCTTGCAGAATCTCCAGACATTTTCTGACTTCGTGTTGTTTTCACACATACACACACACACACTCTGGTAGAATCTCTGGAGGGCTTCTAATATGGTTTACTTATTTCAAACACAACAAACACACACACACACACAGACCTTTGCATAATCAATATTGGGCTTCTGACTTCGTGTAATTTTTACCCTCACACACAAACGCACACACACACACACACACACACACACACATACAACCTTGCAGAATCTCTGGAGGGCTTCTGACTTTGTGTTCTTTTTACACAAACATACACACATACACACACCCTTGAAGAATCTGTAGAGGGCTTCTGACTTCGTGTCTTTTTACACAAACACACACACACCAAACACACATACACCCTGGTAGAATCTCTGGATGGTGGCTGACTTGCTGTCCTTTTTACACACACACACACACACACACACACACACACACACACAAACACCCTTGCAGAATATCTAGAGGGTTTCTGAATTTGTGTCTGTTTACACACACACACACACACACACCCTTACAGAACCTCTGGACAGCTTCAGACTCCATGTCCTTTTTACACACACACACACTTTTGCAGAATCAATAGTCGGTTTCTGATATGGTATCCTTTTTACACACACGCACACAGACACATACACACACCTGTGCAGAATCTGTGGAGGACTTCTAACAACATGTCCTTTTTACACACACACACACACACACACACACACACAAAGACATACTCTTGCAGGATCTCTAGAGTGCTTCTGACTTGGTGTCCTTTATACACACATACACACATACACCCTTCCAGAACTCTACAGTGATTCTGACTTTATGTCCTTTTTACACACACACACACACACACACAAACACACCATTGCAGAATCAATAGAGGTCTTCTGACTTCATGTCCTTTTTACAAACACACACACACACACCCTTACAGAACCTCTGGAGGGCTTCTGATTTCATGTCCTTTTTACACACACACACACACACACACACACACACACTTTTGCAGAATCAATAGTCGGCTTCTGACTTCGTGTCCTTTTTACAAACACACACACACACACACACCCTTGCAGAATTTCTAGAGGGCTTCTGAATTTGTGACCTTATTACACACGCACACACTCACACACATAAAACCTTGCAGAATCTCTTGAGAGCTTCATACTTGGTCTCCTTTTTACAAACACACACACACACACACATCATGCAGAATCTCTAGATGGCTTCTGACTTCAGGATCTTTTTACACACACACACACACACCTTTGCAGAAACTATGGAGTGTTTCTGACTTCATGTGTCCTTTTTACACACACTCACACACACACACCCTTGCAGAATCTCTTGAGGTCTTCTGACGTCATGTCCTTGTTACACGCACACACTTGCATAATCTCTGGGGGTCTGACTTCGTGTCCTTTTTACACACACACACTCACACACACA
>NW_027459612.1:122500-132500 GCF_050624435.1 Tenrec ecaudatus
ACACACACACACAAACACCCTTGCAGAATATCTAGAGGGTTTCTGAATTTGTGTCTGTTTACACACACACACACACACACACACACACACACACCCTTACAGAACCTCTGGACAGCTTCAGACTCCATGTCCTTTTTACACACACACACACACACACATACACTTGCAGAATCAATAGTCGGCTTCTGACTTGGTGTCTTTTTTACACACACGCACACAGACACATACACACACCTGTGCAGAATCTGTGGAGGACTTCTAACAACATGTCCTTTTTACACACACACACACACACACACACACACACACACACACACAAAGACATACTCTTGCAGGATCTCTAGAGTGCTTCTGACTTGGTGTCCTTTATACACACACACACACACATACACCCTTCCAGAACTCCACAATGATTCTGATTTCATGTCCTTTTTACACACACACACACACACACACACACACAAACACACCATTGCAGAATCAATAGAGGGCTTCTGACTTCATGTCTTTTTTATACACACACACACACACACCCTTACAGAACCTCTGGAGGGCTTCTGATTTCATGTCCTTTTTTCACACACACACACACACACACACACACACTTTTGCAGAATCAATAGTCGGTTTCTGACTTCGTGTCCTTTTTACAAACACCCACACACACACACGCCCTTGCAGAAATTCTAGAGGGCTTCTGAATTTGTGACCTTATTACACACGCACACACTCACACACATAAAACCTTGCAGAATCTCTTGAGAGCTTCATACTTGGTCTCCTTTTTACAAACACACACACACATCATGGCAGAATCTCTAGATGGCTTCTGACTTCAGGATCTTTTTACACACACACACACACACACACCTTTGCAGAAACTATGGAGTGTTTCTGACTTCATGTGTCCTTTTTACACACACTCTCACACACACACACACCCTTGCAGAATCTCTTGAGGGCTTCTGACGTCATGTCCTTGTTACACAAACACACACTTGCATAATCTCTGGGGGGTCTGACTTCGTATCCTTTTTACACACACACACTCACACACACACCCTCCCTCACACTGATACTCATACCTTTGTAAAATTCCTAGAGGGCTTCTGACTTCCTTACCTTTTTATACACACACACACACACACACACTCACACACATCCTTGCAGAATTCCTGGATGGATTCTTACTTTGTGTCATTTTTAAACACACACACACACACACACACACACACACTCCAAACTCCTTTTCTTGCAAAATCTCTGCAGTCCTTCTGACTTCGTGTCCTTTTTAAACACACACACACACACACATACACTTGTAGAATCTCTGGAGGACTTCTGATTTCATGTCCTTATTACACACACACACACACACACACACTCCCTCACTCTCACTCTGGAGGACTTCTGATTTCATGTCCTTATTACACACACACACACACACACACACACTCCCTCACTCTCACACTCATACCTTTCCAGAAAACCTAGAGGGCTTCTGATTTCGTGTCCTTTTAACACAACACACTCACCCTTGCAGAATCTCTAGAGGGCTTCTGACTTCCTGTACTTTTGACACACACAGACACCCTTGCAGAATCTCCAGACATTTTCTGACTTCGTGTTGTTTTCACCCATACACACACACACACACACACACACACTTTGGCAGAATCTCTGGAGGGCTTCTAATATGGTTTACTTATTTCAAACACAACAAACACACACACACAGACCTTTGCATAACCAATATTGGGCTTCTGACTTCGTGTAATTTTTACCCTCACACACAAACACACACACACACATACAACCTTGCAGAATCTCTGGAGGGCTTCTGACTTTGTGTCCTTTTTACACAAACATACACACATACACACACCCTTGAAGAATCTGTAGAGGGCTTCTGACTTCGTGTCTTTTTACACAAACACACACACACCAAACACACATACACCCTGGTAGAATCTCTGGATGGTGGCTGACTTGCTGTCCTTTTTACACACACACACACACACACACACAAACACCCTTGCAGAATATCTAGAGGGTTTCTGAATTTGTGTCTGTTTACACACACACACACACACACCCTTACAGAACCTCTGGACAGCTTCAGACTCCATGTCCTTTTTACACACACACACACACACACACACACATACACTTGCAGAATCAATAGTCGGCTTCTGACTTGGTGTCTTTTTTACACACACGCACACAGACACATACACACACCTGTGCAGAATCTGTGGAGGACTTCTAACAACATGTCCTTTTTACACACACACACACACACACACACACACACACAAAGACATACTCTTGCAGGATCTCTAGAGTGCTTCTGACTTGGTGTCCTTTATACACACACACACATACACCCTTCCAGAACTCTACAATGATTCTGATTTCATGTCCTTTTTACACACACACACACACACACACACACACAAACACACCATTGCAGAATCAATAGAGGGCTTCTGACTTCATGTCTTTTTTATACACACACACACACACCCTTACAGATCCTCTGGAGGGCTTCTGATTTCATGTCCTTTTTTCACACACACACACACACACACACACACACACTTTTGCAGAATCAATAGTCGGTTTCTGACTTCGTGTCCTTTTTACAAACACCCACACACACACACGCCCTTGCAGAAATTCTAGAGGGCTTCTGAATTTGTGACCTTATTACACACGCACACACTCACACACATAAAACCTTGCAGAATCTCTTGAGAGCTTCATACTTGGTCTCCTTTTTACAAACACACACACACATCATGGCAGAATCTCTAGATGGCTTCTGACTTCAGGATCTTTTTACACACACACACACACACACACCTTTGCAGAAACTATGGAGTGTTTCTGACTTCATGTGTCCTTTTTACACACACTCTCTCACACACACACACCCTTGCAGAATCTCTTGAGGGCTTCTGACGTCATGTCCTTGTTACACAAACACACACTTGCATAATCTCTGGGGGGTCTGACTTCGTATCCTTTTTACACACACACACTCACACACACACCCTCCCTCACACTGATACTCATACCTTTGTAAAATTCCTAGAGGGCTTCTGACTTCCTTACCTTTTTATACACACACACACACACACACACACTCACACACATCCTTGCAGAATTCCTGGATGGATTCTTACTTTGTGTCATTTTTAAACACACACACACACACACTCCAAACTCATTTTCTTGCAAAATCTCTGCAGTCCTTCTGACTTCGTGTCCTTTTTAAACACACACACACACACACACATACACTTGTAGAATCTCTGGAGGACTTCTGATTTCATGTCCTTATTACACACACACACACACACACACTCCCTCACTCTCACTCTGGAGGACTTCTGATTTCATGTCCTTATTACACACACACACACACACACACACACACTCCCTCACTCTCACACTCATACCTTTCCAGAAAACCTAGAGGGCTTCTGATTTCGTGTCCTTTTAACACAACACACTCACCCTTGCAGAATCTCTAGAGGGCTTCTGACTTCCTGTACTTTTGACACACACAGACACCCTTGCAGAATCTCCAGACATTTTCTGACTTCGTGTTGTTTTCACACATACACACACACACACACACTCTGGCAGAATCTCTGGAGGGCTTCTAATATGGTTTACTTATTTCAAACACAACAAACACACACACACAGACCTTTGCATAATCAATATTGGGCTTCTGACTTCGTGTAATTTTTACCCTCACACACAAACACACACACACACATACAACCTTGCAGAATCTCTGGAGGGCTTCTGACTTTGTGTCCTTTTTACACAAACATACACACATACACACACCCTTGAAGAATCTCTAGAGGGCTTCTGACTTCGTGTCTTTTTACACAAACACACACACACACCAAACACACATACACCCTGGTAGAATCTCTGGATGGTGGCTGACTTGCTGTCCTTTTTACACACACACACACACACACACACACACACACACACACAAACACTTGAAGAATATCTAGAGGGTTTCTGAATTTATGTCTGTTTACACACACACACACTTACAGAACCTCTGGACGGCTTCAGACTCCATGTCCTTTTTACACACACACACACACACACACACACACACACACACACACACTTTTGCAGAATCAATAGTCGGCTTCTGACTTGGTATCCTTTTTACACACACGCACACAAACACATACACACACCTTTGCAGAATTTGTGGAGGACTTCTAACAACATGTCCTTTTTACACACACACACACACACACACACAAGACATACTCTTGCAGGATCTCTAGAGTGCTTCTGACTTGGTGTCCTTTATACACACACACACACATACACCCTTCCAGAACTCTACAAGGGTTCTGACTTCATGTCCTTTTTACACACACACACACACACACACACACACCCTTACAGAACCTCTGGAGGGCTTCTGATTTCATGTCCTTTTTACACACACACACACACACACACACACAAACACACACTTTTGCAGAATCAATAGTCGGCTTCTGACTTCGTGTCCTTTTTACAAATACCCACAACGTCCTTGCAGAATTTCTAGAGGGCTTCTGAATTTGTGACCTTATTACACACGCACACACTCACACACATAAAACCTTGCAGAATCTCTTGAGAGCTTCATACTTGGTCTCCTTTTTACAAATACACACACACACACATCATGGCAGAATCTCTAGATGGCTTCTGACTTCAGGATCTTTTTACACACACACCTTTGCAGAAACTATGGAGTGTTTCTGACTTCATGTGTCCTTTTTACACACACTCTCACACACACACACCCTTGCAGAATCTCTTGAGGGCTTCTGACGTCATGTCCTTGTTACACACACATACACACACGCACTTGCATAATCTGTGGGGGTCTGACTTCGTGTCCTTTTTACACACACACACACTCACACACACCCTCCCTCACACTGATACTCATACCTTTGGAAAATTCCTAGAGGGCTTCTGACTTCCTTACCTTTTTACACACACACACACACACACACCCACACACACACACACATCCTTGCAGAATTCCTGGATGGATTCTTACTTTGTGTCATTTTTAAACACACACACACACACACACACACACTCCAAACTCATTTTCTTGCCAAATCTCTGCAGTCCTTCTGACTTCGTGTCCTTTTTAAACACACACACACACACACACACACACACACACACACACACACATACACTTGTAGAATCTCTGGAGGACTTCTGATTTCATGTCCTTATTACACACACACACACACACACTCCCTCACTCTCACTCTGGAGGACTTCTGATTTCATGTCCTTATTACACACACACACACACACACACACTCCCTCACTCTCACACTCATACCTTTCCAGAAAACCTAGAGGGCTTCTGATTTTGTGTCCTTTTAACACAACACACTCACCCTTGCAGAATCTCTAGAGGGCTTCTGACTTCCTGTACTTTTTACACACACACACACAAACACCCTTGCAGAATCTCCAGACATTTTCTGACTTCGTGTTGTTTTCACACATACACACACACACACTCTGGCAGAATCTCTGGAGGGCTTCTAATATGGTTTACTTATTTTAAACACAACAAACACACACACACAGACCTTTGCATAATCAATATTGGGCTTCTGACTTCGTGTAATTTTTACCCTCACACACACACACACATACAACCTTGCAGAATCTCTGGAGGGCTTCTGACTTTGTGTCCTTTTTACACAAACATACACACATACACACACCCTTGAAGAATCTCTAGAGGGCTTCTGACTTCGTGTCTTTTTACACAAACACACACACACCACACACAAATACACCCTGGTAGAATCTCTGGATGGTGGCTGACTTGCTGTCCTTTTTACACACACACACACACACACAAACACACACACAAACACTTGAAGAATATCTAGAGGGTTTCTGAATTTGTGTCTGTTTACACACACACACACACACCCTTACAGAACCTCTGGACGGCTTCAGACTCCATGTCCTTTTTACACACACACACACACATACAGTTTTGCAGAATCAATAGTCGGCTTCTGACTTGGTGTCCTTTTTACACACACGCACACAGACACACACACACACACCTGTGCAGAATCTGTGGAGGACTTCTAACAACATGTCCTTTTTGCACACACACACACACACACAAAGACATACTCTTGCAGGATCTCTAGAGTGCTTCTGACTTCGTGTCCTTTATACACACACACACACATACACCCTTCCAGAACTCTACAAGGATTCTGACTTCATGTCCTTTTTACACACACACACACACACACACAAACACACCATTGCAGAATCAATAGAGGGCTTCTGACTTCATGTCCTTTTTACACACACACACACACACACACACACACCCTTACAGAACCCTAGAGGGCTTCTGATTTCATGTCCTTTTTACACACACACACACACACACACACTTTTGCAGAATCAATAGTCGGCTTCTGACTTTGTGTCCTTTTTACAAACACCCCCACACACACACGCCCTTGCAGAATTTCTAGAGGGCTTCTGACTTTGTGACCTTATTACACACGCACACACTCACACACATAAAACCTTGCAGAATCTCTTGAGAGCTTCATACTTGGGCTCCTTTTTACAAACACACACACACATCATGGCAGAATTTCTAGATGGCGTCTGACTTCAGGATCTTTTTACACACACACACACACACACACACCTTTGCAGAAACTATGGAGTGTTTCTGACTTCATGTGTCCTTTTTACACACACTCACACACACACACACCCTTGCAGAATCTCTTGAGGGCTTCTGACGTCATGTCCTTGTTACACACACACACACACTTGCATAATATCTGGGGGTCTGACTTCGTGTCCTTTTTACACACACACACACACACTCACACACACACCCTCCCTCACACTGATCCTCATACCTTTGGAAAATTCCTAGAGGGCTTCTGACTTCCTTACCTTTTTACACAAACACACACACACACACATCCTTACAGAATTCCTGGATGGATTCTTACTTTGTGTCATTTTTAAACACACACACACACACACACACACACCCCAAACTCATTTTCTTGCCAAATCTCTGCAGTCCTTCTGACTTCGTGTCCTTTTTAAACACGCACACACACACACACACACACACACACACATACTCTTGTAGAATCTCTGGAGGACTTCTGATTTCATGTCCTTATTACACACACACACACACACACACTCCCTCACTCACACTCATACCTTTCCAGAAAACCTAGAGGGCTTCTGATTTCGTGTCCTTTTAACACAACACACTCACCCTTGCAGAATCTCTAGAGGGCTTCTGACTTCCTGTACTTTTGACACACACAGACACCCTTGCAGAATCTCCAGACATTTTCTGACTTCGTGTTGTTTTCACACATACACACACACACACACACTCTGGCAGAATCTCTGGAGGGCTTCTAATATGGTTTACTTATTTCAAACACAACAAACACACACACACAGACCTTTGCATAATCAATATTGGGCTTCTGACTTCGTGTAATTTTTACCCTCACACACAAACACACACACACACATACAACCTTGCAGAATCTCTGGAGGGCTTCTGACTTTGTGTCCTTTTTACACAAACATACACACATACACACACCCTTGAAGAATCTCTAGAGGGCTTCTGACTTCGTGTCTTTTTACACAAACACACACACACACCAAACACACATACACCCTGGTAGAATCTCTGGATGGTGGCTGACTTGCTGTCCTTTTTACACACACACACACACACACAAACACTTGAAGAATATCTAGAGGGTTTCTGAATTTATGTCTGTTTACACACACACACACTTACAGAACCTCTGGACGGCTTCAGACTCCATGTCCTTTTTACACACACACACACACACACACACACACACACACACACACTTTTGCAGAATCAATAGTCGGCTTCTGACTTGGTATCCTTTTTACACACACGCACACAAACACATACACACACCTTTGCAGAATTTGTGGAGGACTTCTAACAACATGTCCTTTTTACACACACACACACACACACACACAAGACATACTCTTGCAGGATCTCTAGAGTGCTTCTGACTTGGTGTCCTTTATACACACACACACACATACACCCTTCCAGAACTCTACAAGGGTTCTGACTTCATGTCCTTTTTACACACACACACACACACACACACACACCCTTACAGAACCTCTGGAGGGCTTCTGATTTCATGTCCTTTTTACACACACACACACACACACACACACAAACACACACTTTTGCAGAATCAATAGTCGGCTTCTGACTTCGTGTCCTTTTTACAAATACCCACAACGTCCTTGCAGAATTTCTAGAGGGCTTCTGAATTTGTGACCTTATTACACACGCACACACTCACACACATAAAACCTTGCAGAATCTCTTGAGAGCTTCATACTTGGTCTCCTTTTTACAAATACACACACACACACATCATGGCAGAATCTCTAGATGGCTTCTGACTTCAGGATCTTTTTACACACACACCTTTGCAGAAACTATGGAGTGTTTCTGACTTCATGTGTCCTTTTTACACACACTCTCACACACACACACCCTTGCAGAATCTCTTGAGGGCTTCTGACGTCATGTCCTTGTTACACACACATACACACACGCACTTGCATAATCTGTGGGGGTCTGACTTCGTGTCCTTTTTACACACACACACACTCACACACACCCTCCCTCACACTGATACTCATACCTTTGGAAAATTCCTAGAGGGCTTCTGACTTCCTTACCTTTTTACACACACACACACACACACACCCACACACACACACACATCCTTGCAGAATTCCTGGATGGATTCTTACTTTGTGTCATTTTTAAACACACACACACACACACACACACTCCAAACTCATTTTCTTGCCAAATCTCTGCAGTCCTTCTGACTTCGTGTCCTTTTTAAACACACACACACACACACACACACACACACACACACACATACACTTGTAGAATCTCTGGAGGACTTCTGATTTCATGTCCTTATTACACACACACACACACACACTCCCTCACTCTCACTCTGGAGGACTTCTGATTTCATGTCCTTATTACACACACACACACACACACACACTCCCTCACTCTCACACTCATACCTTTCCAGAAAACCTAGAGGGCTTCTGATTTTGTGTCCTTTTAACACAACACACTCACCCTTGCAGAATCTCTAGAGGGCTTCTGACTTCCTGTACTTTTTACACACACACACACAAACACCCTTGCAGAATCTCCAGACATTTTCTGACTTCGTGTTGTTTTCACACATACACACACACACACTCTGGCAGAATCTCTGGAGGGCTTCTAATATGGTTTACTTATTTTAAACACAACAAACACACACACACAGACCTTTGCATAATCAATATTGGGCTTCTGACTTCGTGTAATTTTTACCCTCACACACACACACACATACAACCTTGCAGAATCTCTGGAGGGCTTCTGACTTTGTGTCCTTTTTACACAAACATACACACATACACACACCCTTGAAGAATCTCTAGAGGGCTTCTGACTTCGTGTCTTTTTACACAAACACACACACACCACACACAAATACACCCTGGTAGAATCTCTGGATGGTGGCTGACTTGCTGTCCTTTTTACACACACACACACACACACAAACACACACACAAACACTTGAAGAATATCTAGAGGGTTTCTGAATTTGTGTCTGTTTACACACACACACACACACCCTTACAGAACCTCTGGACGGCTTCAGACTCCATATCCTTTTTACACACACACACACACATACAGTTTTGCAGAATCAATAGTCGGCTTCTGACTTGGTGTCCTTTTTACACACACGCACACAGACACACACACACACACCTGTGCAGAATCTGTGGAGGACTTCTAACA
>NW_027459612.1:137500-140000 GCF_050624435.1 Tenrec ecaudatus
CTAGAGGGCTTCTGACTTCGTGTCTTTTTACACAAACACACACACACACCACACACACATACACTTTGGTAGAATCTCTGGATGGTGGCTGACTTGCTGTCCTTTTTACACACACACACACACAAACACTTGAAGAATATCTAGAGGGTTTTTGAATTTGTGTCTGTTTACTCACACACACACACACACACACACACACACTTACAGAACCTCTGGACGGCTTCAGACTCCATGTCCTTTTTACACACACACACACACACACACACACACACACATACACTTTTGCAGAATCAATAGTCGGCTTATGACTTGGTGTCTTTTTTACACACACGCACACAGACACATACACACACCTGTGCAGAATCTGTGGAGGACTTCTAACAACATGTCCTTTTTACACACACACACACACACAAAGACATACTCTTGCAGGATCTCTAGAGTGCTTCTGACTTGGTGTCCTTTATACACACACACACACACATACACCCTTCCAGAACTCTACAAGGATTCTGACTTCATGTCCTTTTTACACACACACACACACACACACACACACACACACACACACACACACACACACAAACTCATTTTCTTGCCAAATCTCTGCAGTCCTTCTGACTTCGTGTCCTTTTTAAACACACACACACACACACATACACTTGTAGAATCTCTGGAGGACTTCTGATTTCATGTCCTTATTGCACACACACTCCCTCACTCTCACTCTGGAGGACTTCTGATTTCATGTCCTTATTACACACACACACACACACACACACACACACACTCCCTCACTCTCACACTCATACCTTTCCAGAAAACCTAGAGGGCTTCTGATTTCATGTCCTTTTAACACAACATACTCACCCTTGCAGAATCTCTAGAGGGCTTCTGACTTCCTGTACTTTTGACACACACACACACACACAAACACCCTTGTAGAATCTCCAGACATTTTCTGACTTCGTGTTGTTTTCACACATACACACACACACACTCTGGCAGAATCTCTGGAGGGCTTCTAATATGGTTTACTTATTTCAAACACAACAAACACACACACACACACAGACCTTTGCATAATCAATATTGGGCTTCTGACTTCGTGTAATTTTTACCCTCACACACAAACACACACACACACATACAACCTTGCAGAATCTCTGGAGGGCTTCTGACTTTGTGTCCTTTTTACACAAACATACACACATACACACACCCTTGAAGAATCTCTAGTGGGCTTCTGACTTCGTGTCTTTTTACACAAACACACACACACCAAACACACATACACCCTGGTAGAATCTCTGGATGGTGGCTGACTTGCTGTCCTTTTTACACACACACACACACACACAAACACCCTTGCAGAATATCTAGAGGGTTTCTGAATTTGTGTCTGTTTACACACACACACACACACACACACACACACTTACAGAACCTCTGGATGGCTTCAGACTCCATGTCCTTTTTACACACACACACACACTTTTGCAGAATTAATAGTCGGTTTCTGATATGGTATCCTTTTTACACAAACGCACACAGACACATACACACACCTGTGCAGAATCTGTGGAGGACTTCTAACAACATGTCCTTTTTACACACACACACACACACACACACACACACACAAAGACATACTCTTGCAGGATCTCTAGAGTGCTTCTGACTTGGTGTCCTTTATACACACACACACACACACATACACCCTTCCAGAACTCTACAATGATTCTGACTTTATGTCCTTTTTACACACACACACACACAAACACACCATTGCAGAATCAATAGAGGTCTTCTGACTTCATGTCCTTTTTACACACACACACACACACACACACCCTTACAGAACCTCTGGAGGGCTTCTGATTTCATGTCCTTTTTACACACACACACACACACACACACACACTTTTGCAGAATCAATAGTCGTCTTCTGACTTCGTGTCCTTTTTACAAACACACACACACACACACACACCCTTGCAGAATTTCTAGAGGGCTTCTGAATTTGTGACCTTATTACACACGCACACACTCACACACATAAAACCTTGCAGAATCTCTTGAGAGCTTCATACTTGGTCTCCTTTTTACAAACACACACACACACACATCATGCAGAATCTCTAGATGGCTTCTGACTTCAGGATCTTTTTACACACACACACACACACCTTTGCAGAAACTATGGAGTGTTTCTGACTTCATGTGTCCTTTTTACACACACTCACACACACACACACCCTTGCAGAATCTCTTGAGGTCTTCTGACGTCATGTCCTTGTTACACGCACACACTTGCATAATCTCTGGGGGTCTGACTTCGTGTCCTTTTTACACACACACTCACACACACACCCTTCCTCACACTGATACTCATACCTTTGGAAAATTCCTAGAGGGCTTCTGACTTCCTGTCCTTTTTACACACACACACACACACACACACACATATCCTTGCAGAATTCCTGGATGGCTTCTTACT
>NW_027459612.1:145000-147500 GCF_050624435.1 Tenrec ecaudatus
ACACTCTCACACACACACACCCTTGCAGAATCTCTTGAGGGCTTCTGACGTCATGTCCTTGTTACACACACATACACACACGCACTTGCATAATCTGTGGGGGTCTGACTTCGTGTCCTTTTTACATACACACACACTCACACACACCCTCCCTCACACTGATACTCATACCTTTGGAAAATTCCTAGAGGGCTTCTGACTTCCTTACCTTTTTACACACACACACACATCCTTGCAGAATTCCTGGATGGATTCTTACTTTGTGTCATTTTTAAACACACACACACACACACACACTCCAAACTCATTTTCTTGCCAAATCTCTGCAGTCCTTCTGACTTCGTGTCCTTTTTAAACACACACACACACACACACACACACACATACACTTGTAGAATCTCTGGAGGACTTCTGATTTCATGTCCTTATTACACACACACACACACACACACTCCCTCACTCTCACACTCATACCTTTCCAGAAAACCTAGAGGGCTTCTGATTTTGTGTCCTTTTAACACAACACACTCACCCTTGCAGAATCTCTAGAGGGCTTCTGACTTCCTGTACTTTTGACACACACACACACAAACACCCTTGCAGAATCTCCAGACATTTTCTGACTTCGTGTTGTTTTCACACATACACACACACACACTCTGGCAGAATCTCTGGAGGGCTTCTAATATGGTTTACTTATTTTAAACACAACAAACACACACACACAGACCTTTGCATAATCAATATTGGGCTTCTGACTTCGTGTAATTTTTACCCTCACACACAAACACACACACACACATACAACCTTGCAGAATCTCTGGAGGGCTTCTGACTTTGTGTCCTTTTTACACAAACATACACACATACACACACCCTTGAAGAATCTCTAGAGGGCTTCTGACTTCGTGTCTTTTTACACAAACACACACACACCACACACAAATACACCCTGGTAGAATCTCTGGATGGTGGCTGACTTGCTGTCCTTTTCACACACACACACACACACACAAACACACACACAAACACTTGAAGAATATCTAGAGGGTTTCTGAATTTGTGTCTGTTTACACACACACACACACACACACACACACACACCCTTACAGAACCTCTGGACGGCTTCAGACTCCATGTCCTTTTTACACACACACACACACACACACATACAGTTTTGCAGAATCAATAGTCGGCTTCTGACTTGGTGTCCTTTTTACACACACGCACACAGACACACACACACACCTGTGCAGAATCTGTGGAGGACTTCTAACAACATGTCCTTTTTGCACACACACACACACACACACACACACACAAAGACATACTCTTGCAGGATCTCTAGAGTGCTTCTGACTTCGTGTCCTTTATACACACACACACACATACACCCTTCCAGAACTCTACAAGGATTCTGACTTCATGTCCTTTTTACACACACACACACACACACACACACACACACACAAACACACCATTGCAGAATCAATAGAGGGCTTCTGACTTCATGTCCTTTTTACACACACACACACACACACCCTTACAGAACCCTAGAGGGCTTCTGATTTCATGTCCTTTTTACACACACACACACACACACACTTTTGCAGAATCAATAGTCGGCTTCTGACTTTGTGTCCTTTTTACAAACACCCCCACACACACACGCCCTTGCAGAATTTCTAGAGGGCTTCTGACTTTGTGACCTTATTACACACGCACACACTCACACACATAAAACCTTGCAGAATCTCTTGAGAGCTTCATACTTGGGCTCCTTTTTACAAACACACACACACATCATGGCAGAATTTCTAGATGGCGTCTGACTTCAGGATCTTTTTACACACACACACACACACACACACACCTTTGCAGAAACTATGGAGTGTTTCTGACTTCATGTGTCCTTTTTACACACACTCACACACACACACACCCTTGCAGAATCTCTTGAGGGCTTCTGACGTCATGTCCTTGTTACACACACACACACACACACACACTTGCATAATATCTGGGGGTCTGACTTCGTGTCCTTTTTACACACACACACACACACACTCACACACACACCCTCCCTCACACTGATCCTCATACCTTTGGAAAATTCCTAGAGGGCTTCTGACTTCCTTACCTTTTTACACAAACACACACACACACACACATCCTTACAGAATTCCTGGATGGATTCTTACTTTGTGTCATTTTTAAACACACACACACACACACACACACACACACACTCCCTCACTCTCACACTCATACCTTTCCAGAAAACCTAGAGGGCTTCTGATTTCGTGTCCTTTTAACACAACACACTCACCCTTGCAGAATCTCTAGAGGGCTTCTGACTTCCTGTACTTTTGACACACACAGACACCCTTGCAGAATCTCCAGACATTTTCTGACTTCGTGTTGTTTTCACACATACACACACACACACACACTCTGGCAGAATCTCTGGAGGGCTTCTAATATGGTTTACTTATTTCAA
>NW_027459612.1:157500-210000 GCF_050624435.1 Tenrec ecaudatus
CCAATGGGGTTGACCAGGACCATCAACCATGCCTCCCTGTGGAGGAATTGAAAAGGCAGGATCTTGACCTCTCCGATGTCTCCCTTCCCCCACTTTTCTGTTGTCCGTTCCCCAGGGAGGAGGTCACATGTAGATACTTGTAATCGGTTTCCTCTTTCCAATCCACCCTCCCTCTACCCTCCCACTATCACCACTCACAAATTATCAAGGTTTCTTGAGGGATGGGGGAGTGGGGAGGAAGGGGTAAAAATGATGACTCGATTGATGCCAGGGGCTTAAGTGGAGGCAAATGTTTTGAGAATAATGAGGGCAGTGAGTGTACAATGTGCTTTACACAATTGATGTATGTATGGATTGTGATAAGAATTGTATGAGCCCCTAATAAAACGATTTAAGAAAAGAAAGAAAAGGCAGGATCCTGGAGCCCACGTAGTGACTTTCTCTCCAGCAGCTTCTAGGCAAGCTGTGCAGGGGTGAGGGGCCCTGAGGTGCCTGTGTAAACCTGAAACTTCTTCTCTCAAAAAACTCACTTGGATCACAATCCAGGCTGCGGAGTGAATTCTTTCTCACGCGAAGCCAAGGACTGAGGTATATTTCTCCCACGAGTGATCTAACAATAGTATCTCTTATTATATCATTAGGAGCCCTGGTGGTGTAGTGGACTATGCATTAACCTGCTAATCGCAAGGTCAGGGGTTTGAACTGACTAGCCCGTCCGTGGGAGAAATATGAGGTTGTCTATTTCTGTAAGGCAATGGTTCTCAACCTTCTGAATGCCGCCACCCTTTAATACAGTTCATGTTGTGGTCACCTGCAACCATAAAATTATTTTCATTGCTACTTTATAACTGTAATTTTGCTATCGTTATGAATTGGATGACCCCTGTTAAAGGGTTATTTGATCCCCAAAGGGGTCGCGACCCACAGGTTGCGACCCCTGCTGTAAGGATTTAAAGTCTCAAAACCCCAAAGGGGCAGATCTTTGTCCTATTGGGAGTCAATAAAATGGTAGTTAGGTTTTTTTCTGCATCAGTATCAGATTCTGGTGGCAATCTCAGTCATCCTGCATTGTGGTCTGGTTTGAACTCCGGAAATGACTGCCCTGGTTTGAGGTGAGGGCCACGGTGCTTCAGTGGTAGACCTCTCATCGACTTTCACCGGGAAGACCCGGGTTTGATTTGCAGCCAATGTGCCCCAGACTGTCAGTGAAGGTTTGTGTGTTGCTATGACACTGAGCAGGCTTCAGTGGTGTTTCCAGACTGAAACAGAATAATGAAGAAAGACCTGATCATCCCCATCCACACATTGACCTATGGCCCACCACTGTTGGCTTCCTCTCCCAGTCCTGGTGGTAGCACAGATAGGCACAGTTTGCTCCACTGCCCATGAGGTGCCCATGAGAGGCTGACGCGACAACCACAGTCAAGATCAACAGCTTAAACTCCATTCTGGGTCTATGGAAACAAGAACAACCTTCTGAATTGAGGTCGCATTGCTATTTGGGACTGGGAGGATGCCTTTGTGATATGGATTGCACTCTGGATCCTAAGGGGGACTTTAAAACACAGTCACATAGCAGCTCTGGAAATTGCCATAGTGAGAAGGCAGGTTTAAAAAAAAAAAAAAAAAAAAAGCTTTTACTGGCTTGCTCAAAGGAGGCTGCGGGTAGATTGGGGGGTGGAAAACTCCTCTGGAAATGGAAAATTTTTTATCCTTACATATGCATCATTTCTTCTGGTCCTGAAAGAAAACACAAAGCAGACGAGAGGAGGAAACGGAGACTGGCAGTCATCTTGTTGGTATTCCCACACCACCCCCTCCTTAAGCGCTTGCTGCCATCTCATCCAACTCCACTCAGTGTATTTTCACCCGGCAATGATGCAGAAATGTCTGCGTACTCCAGTTTTATTGTAGTCGGGCAGCGTTTATGGCTTTGACGTTCAACTGAGCATGGCAGGACGTCTAGAAGCAATTATAACCAGCATCTGCTCTGTCTGTGCGATGGGCAGGCAGTGACGGATTCCCAGCCTCCGGAACACTAGTGTTCCCTCCCAGCTCAGGATAATGACGGTGACACTCGGCCCCCTTGTTGTCTGGGGAGCTCAAGGAGCTCTCCTCTGAAACCTCAACTTATGGGCATTTCTTTGAGTGAAGACATCAAATTAGTGACTGGAAAGGAAGGCGTAGGAGATGATTATTGGCCACAAGACAAGCCTCAACCGCCTCCAGAGAGCATGTCTCCTAAGTGCAAAGTGTGGAGAGGGAGGAAACAATTGATCACAAATGGAATAGACTCTGAGTCTCGCCACACAATGTGTGTGTGTGGTCACTGAGGCGGCAACATTATGACTGGGGATGGATACGGTTTGTGCAGCCGTGATTGCCATCCAGAATGTGGCATGCTATTGTGAAAAATGATTTTTTATTCTGAGCAAATCTCTGCTTCCACTTGCTTTAATGCTTCGCCGGAGAGCAGGGGACTCTGGGAGGGGTGGGTGGCGCACAGGGCTGGGCTGACCTCAGGAACTCATGTGTAAAGGGCTTTTTCTCACTTGGAAGCAGGCTGTTCTTTCTGGTAAAGCTTGTTTGTGAACCTTGCCACATCTGCGTCCGAAGAGGGAACTGAAGGTGACAAATGCCACGAGGAGCCCCGGGCACATCTTGTTTCATTTGAATCCCAGTTTTACCTTTCCTCCTTTCTGGGTTCTGAAGCATCAGATGGGTGCCAAACGCTTCCACGGACAACTAAAGCTGAACAAGGTGGAGGCAGATGAAGAGCAACGGGAGGTTGGTGTTTGGGAGACTGAATACTTGGGCTTCCTAGGCCAGTCCAGTTGGTGGTTAGAGCCCTGTTTCAGATTCCACTGTAATCTCCTAGTGTCCAAGGACCAAGTGGCTCCTAAGTCCAGAATTTCTGTTACATGTGTCACCAAGGAGGAGTTGGGCTAAAATGCATTGAAGAATAAAGCAGGAGCTTGGCTTATGAATCCACTCTCTGATTCTGAAATTTCAAAGGCTCCGTGCACAGACATTTCAACACTGAAAGCACAGCAGGGAAAACCAAAGACTTGGGCTTCCTCCTTGTCCCTCTTTTCGGGCTTTTACGGTTTTCCAAGGCGCCTCCCTGAGCCGAGTGTTGTATAGGTCAGGTTTAAAGATGTCCTAGTTCCGAGGGACTTGCTGTTCTGCTTTCTTTTTCAGGGAGACCTGGTTTCTTGTCTTGTGGCCAAACACAGAGCACAGATGTCTGTGGGCCTCCTCCCTTTCCCCTGACCTTTGCTCTCTTCTCTGGATACACTACTGACCTGTTCTCCCTTACAAGATCTGAACTGCTCACAAACTTCGATGAATTCTCATCCTAGCAAGAAGCATCTGAGCATCTTATTAGAGCCTGTATGAGTTCTGTTCTGGATGCTTATTTGTGCAACTTCAGGGTCTGGCATGGAAACATTCCATGTCCACAGACCCGCACAAATAATATAAACTCCAACAGTAGTTTAAGGTTTAAGGTGGTAACAGGGAACGCTGGGGCCTGTGGCTCCTGGTGAACCTCACAGGCTGTCTAAAGGGGCTACTTCCATCTCAATGTAACCATACAGGAATGTAGACCTGTTAGGTAGCAAGACAAGGGGTTGTTCCTCTCCATGCTTAGGGGGCCCCCTACAGGAGGTTGGAAGCCAATGCAGGCTAAAGGGCATGCACCAATTCAAGGCCAAGCCAGGAGAGCTTAATTGACGCCTCACAGCTGAAAGCCCTTAAAAGGCTGGAACCTTCCCTTCAGCTGCTTCTCTGCCTTCCGCTCAGCAGGGCTGGGTGTGCAGTGTCATAAGGGTGCCCGTGTTCAGTTAACTGTAACGCCGGAACCTTCTTCTCTCCTGTATATAAACCCACTCGGATCACCAACCAGGCTTTGGTGTGAATTTCTTTCTAGTGTGTAGCCAAGGACCGAGACATTTCCCACCCGAGAAACCTACAGACCCAGACTTACAATAAACCCATATGTGTGTGTGTGTGTATCACACACACACACACACACACACACACACATATGGCAAGAGGTGAACAGGTCTAGCCAGCAATGGTGAAGAGGGCCCTGGGATTGAGATTGAGAACGATTCTGAAGTAGAATCCATAACCCTTAGAAATGTATTGGCCTGCTATACCAATCCAATTACCCTCAACCTTCTTCAAAGAATTGGAAAAACTGACCACCAACTTCATATGGAGAGGGAAGAAACCCAGAATTAGCAGAGAACTCCTCAAGAAGAAGGACACAATTGGAGGACTCGCCCTACCTGATTTCAATGCCTACTACACAGCTACAGTGGTCAAAACAGCATGGTACTGGCACAATGATAGACACTCAGACCAGTGGAAAAGAATAGAAAGCCCAGGAGTAAAATCATCAGCATATAGACAACTGATCTTCGACAAGGGTCCCAAAAATGTCAAGTGGGAAGCAGATGCCCTCTTTAATAAGTGGTGCTGGAAACAATGGATATCCACATGTAGAAAGTTGAAATAAGACGTCTACCTCACCCCATGCACAAGAATACACTCAAGGTGGATCACAGATCTAGAAGTCAAACCCCAAACCATCAGGACCATTAAGGAGGGAATCGGGACTAATCTCAGCGTACTGGCCCAGGGAGCACATAGGCTCACTGCAACAGGGAAGGGGACACACACAGGTGAATTGGAAATCGACAAATGGGATCTAATAAGAATAAAATGCATGTGCACCTCGAAAGACTTTGCCAAGAGGGTGACAAGGCAACCCACAGACTGGGAGAAGATTTTTAGTAATGACACATCAGACAAAGGGCTCATTACTAAAATCTACAACACCATCGTGACCTGCAAAAAGAGGAAAACAGTTAACCCCCTAAGGAAGTGGGCAAAAGAAATGAGAAGAACTTTCACTAGAGAGGAGATCAATATGGCCAATAAACATATGAGAAAGTGCTCGAAGTCCCTTGCCATAAGAGAAATGCAAATCAAAACAACCATGAGATACCACCTAACACCCCTGAGGCTAGCCCAGATCAGTAAATCAGAGAGCAACAAGTGTTGGAGGGGCTGTGGTGAAGTAGGAACCCTCCTCCACTGCTGGTGGTCGTGTACATTTGTACAGCCACTGTGGAAAGCAATCTGGCGATACCTAAAGAAAATGGAAATTGATCTACCTCATGACCCAGCCATCCCTCTACTGGGCATATACCCGGTTGAAGCAGCAAATAAAACACGACCAGTCATATGCGCTCCAATGTTTATTGCGGCACAATTCACAATGGCAAAGACTTTGAAACAGCCTAAGTTTCCATCGACAGACGAGTGGATTAGCAAACTTTGGCACATACACACAATGGAGTATTATGCAGCACTGAAAAGCACCGATGAGCACATGAAACACGTTATTTCATGGGAAGAGCTGGAAGGAATTATGTTAAGCGAGGTAAGCCAGACCCAAAGGGACAGGTACAACATGAGTCCCCTGAGATAAGTACAATCAGCATGACAGAAATAGAAGAATAAACATCCATCCCACAATAAACGGGAGGAAGCATAGATAGTTGGAGGGAGGACAGGCCACACCTAGGGAGGTACATAAGAGCCCAGCATAAAGAAGGGGTAGTGGGGTAGGGAGAGGGAGAACCGGGAGGGGGAGAATCCGAATGGATGGTATGGGGGGGGGCAGGGTACTAACCCACCCGGGGGAGAGTATCGGTTATGTCCCCACAGATTTGGAACATGCATACGGACCCCAACACGACACACCAAACAAGGAGGACAACGCAAAGTACAGAGGTCTACACAAAGAGGCTGGACGACAAGCCGGCCCAAACCAGAATTAGGCCGACCCCCACACTCGAAGGGAATACCACAGAAAACAAAAATAGATTGTCTGGAGTGGGAAAGGAACTGACCCACCACACCACATCCAGAAGGAAGCTGAAACAAAAGAAGGAGAAAGGACATAGTGGAGTACACCTGGGTCCACCAAGCCCAAAGTCGATAGACCAGCTAGAAGAGCCCATCATACAGAGAGGACCATTCAGCTGACCACACTACGAGATATGACATCCTGCACCAACACATGGCCCTACACGGGACAGCACCTGAGACACAATGGGGGATGGGCAACTGAGCTGACCCCGCCACACTGAGGCAAACACTGGGGACATGCAGTGGAGCAGCGGAGGAAGCAGAGCAAAGGGAGCCCGAGGGAGTAGAAAGGATGGTCTTCTGGGCCAGGACGTGGCGCCTCACAAGCTACACCTAGAAAACACTCCTAAAGGCCAATGAAAGGACCTTGAACTACTAGCAATTTTTTCTTTTAATATTTGCTATCTTTTTGTTTAGTCTTTTTAAATTTGTTTTGTTTTTTTACCCAGTAAATTTTGTATGCTAGTGGCTTTTCTGCTTATCAGCGTGTCGATGTTGCTTCTGTCAAAGCCATGTTCTTATGGGCCACTTGGGCGCAGTCAAAGTCATATCCATTTGTATGCACGTATTACTATGTCAGCAGGTCCACCTAGACAAGATAGGCTGGACAAATAATGAGAGAAGAAAACAACAGGACCAACGGTCCTGGAGGGACATGAGAGCGTGGGAGGTAGGGGAAGGGAGGAGGTGTCGCCCAACACAGGGACAAGGGAACAGCGAATGGTTCAAAACCAGAGGAGGGAGGGGAGGGGAGGACTGGAAGGGAGTGACCAAGAGCAAGGTAACTGAGAGGAACTACTGAATCCAGAATGAAGGCTAAACATGGTAATGGGTCGGGAGGAAAGCGAAAGGAAATAGAGGAAAGGAGTAGGAGGCAAAGTGCATACAGAGAAGCCTAAATACAGACATGTACATATGTAAACATATTTATGATTATGGGGGCAATAGATTTATATGCATATATTTATAGGTTCAGTAGTAGGGTAGCAGATGGACATTGGGTCTCCTCATGCATAATCCCCCAATACAATAGCACCTCACCCTGCTAAGCAGCCATTGCAGGATACCCATCTTCCCAACATGATCACTGAAGACAGCCGTGTGTGTAAGCAAATGTGGTGAAGAAAGCTGATGGTGCCCGGCTTATCAAAAAAAGATATAGCGTCTGGGGTCTTAAAGGCTTGAAGGCAAATAAGCGGCCATCTAGCTCAGAAGCAACAAAGCCCACAGAGAAGAAGCACACGGCCTAAGCGAATACAAGGTGTTGAATGGACCATGTAGCAGATACAAAGGAACAAAATCAATCATTGTGTGATCACCTCTCTCACATAATGGCTGAAGACGAAAGTGTGCATAAGCAAGTGTGGTGAAGAAGGCGGATGGTGCCCGGCTACTGAGAGATATAGCGTCTGGGGACTTAAAGGCTTGAATGCAAACAAGCGGCCATCTAGCCCAGAAGCAACCGAGCCCACACGGAAGCAGCACACCAACATAGGTGATCATGAAGGACAGAGGAGACCAGGTCTCCAACATCAAAGGTGGGGTGGTGGTGAGAATCACATCACCGTGAAAGAGGGGGAGTGCATGATGGGGACCCAACGCCCACCTGTAGACAGCTGGACACCCCTTCCAGAGGGGTAGTGAGGAGGAGATGGGCCACTCAGGGTTCAGTGTAGCAACAATGAAACTCAAAACCTTCCTCTAGTTCCTGAACGCTTCCTCCCCTCCCAATCATCATGACCCCAATCCTACCTTGCCTTGTGGACCTGGTTATACCAGAGGATGTACAGCGGTGCAGTGGGGATCTGGAGGCACAGGGAATCTAGGACAGACGAACCCCTCAACACCAGCTGTGGGAGTGGCGACACCAGGAGGGAAGGGCATGTAGAAAGGGAGAACCGATCTCAGAGATCTATGTGTAACCTCCTCTCTGGGAGATTGGCAAGGGGGAGGCGGGTGAGGGGAGACGCCGGGGAGTGTAAGATAAGATGTAATAATTATTTATAAATTATGAGGGGGATGGGGAAAAAAAAAGGGAAACCGAGCTGATTCCAGGAACCCAAGTGGAAGGTGAATTATGAGAGTGATGAGTGCAACGAATGTATAAGGGTGCTTTGCTCAATTGATGTATGTACAGATTGTGATAAGAGCCTTATGAGCCCCAATAAAACGATTAAAATAAATACATAAATAATGAAAGAAAAAAAAAAGAAATGTATTGGCCTTAGGGGAGGGGCAAAGAGGGCTGGATTGAGAAAGTCTGTGGCATCCAGTTCTGACTTGACTTTTGGATCCAGAATCTTTCAGGAGTCATGGCCTTGCCCTCCAGCCAGAACTTCCAATAACCGTCTTCTCAGAGCCTTGTTAAATTCTCATAATACGTTACACCTGCTATCCTGTGAGCAGCTACCAAACCCAGGCACTTTTTTCTTTCTTTTTTTTTTTTTAAACAGGAACAATAAAGTTTATTGAACCGTAGCTTAGTACAGGCGCTGGGGTTTCCCCACGGTGCTCTTAATGTACAAAGCACGGATATTCTGCCAATTCTTCTTCAGCAGCGAAACCAAAAAGTTGACAGCCAGGTGGATGTTGTACACGAGTTCATCATCTGTCATCTTCACATGGCCAACTGCCACTGCCAGACACAGCACCTTCTTCATCTGGAACTTGACGGTGGACTTCACCTCGTCGACCTTGGCCACCATGTTCTCATTGTGGGTCAGCAGGGAAGGGAATTTCCCGGCCTTGTTCAGGCCCGGGCCCAGAATTCGAGGAATCTGCTTGATCAGGGTCTCTGAGGCCAAAAAGGCATCATACTTCTTGACCAGCTTTCTGACCAACTTCTTATTCTTGTTGAGCTTCTTGAGCGCCTCGATGTCCATGTGAGGGATCTCCACGGCCTTCGCTTGTCACAGTGCTGCTGGTCCCCAAGGACACACACTGAGAACTTGGGGCACGGGGTGGACTTAAGCCTGACGGTGCCAGAGAAGCATTTGTCCTTCTGAGGGTCGTAGTTCTTCAGGCTGATCTGCAGCTCCACCGTCTCCAAAAACTTCCGGCGCTTGCGCTGCTTCCTGTGCAGGACTTCCCGCACCGCCTCGTAGAGGGTGTCGCGAGAGACTTTGGTACTCATGGTTCCTAGCGCTGCGGCAACCGGAAAAGAGACCCAGGCACCTTTTTCAAAGACAAGCTCACTCTCTCTACCCTTAAGAGCAGGTAGTTTTTGGATGATGGATATGAGATACCACAGAAGGCAAATCTGTAATCTTCCATGATGCCCAAAACATGCTGTCACAACCAGGACCCATGACAATCCCTCAGTTTCCTAAATTGCTTCACTGTTGCTTTTTAATTAATATATGACATTAACTTGTCATATATTGATAACAGGGAGGACCCTGAACTAGATGAATAAATTAAAGCTCTCCTCATCCTGTGCTTTTATATGAATGTGTTAATTATTTTTGTCATTAGGGAGAATGATGGAGGGATGGAGCAATACCAAACGGAGTTTGACAAAGTGTTGTGTTTGCTGCGGGAAACATGGTGCGTGTCAGATACAATCCGTCACCCAGTGAGTCTGCAATTAACACCAAGGGACCAAGGTAGGATTCCCGGTAATAAATAGCCTTCCTCCCAGATGATAGTAGAGACCCAGCAGGACCCACTGTTGTGTTGTAGCAGTTGTACACGGGACCTTATGGGAGACAGAGCTGGTGTTTGAAATGAGTTTTGTTTGTCCCCAGTTGGCTCAGATTTGTTTTTTAGATAGCATAATCACTAACATTTAAACACAGGGTGATGTCACGTAACAATCTGCAGCTTCTGAGAAATGGAGAGGCCCGACTTTGCTGGTTGACAATGCACCTCTGGAAGACAAGGGGGACCACAGAGGGACTGGGGGGGGCAGGCAGATGTGGTGATCGGAGTTTGGAATCCTTGTTTTCCACGTAGAGGTGGCAAGGAGTTCAAGGGTTCAGAAATTGAGGAGGGAAGTTCCAGAAGACAAGTCTGTGTGGTCCATAATAAACCAATATAGGGGTTGAGATTTCAATCCGTTGGCTATTTATTTTGTGCCTGGTAGCCAACCAGCCCAGAATTCCTGACCTCGCCGACCGTGTGAAACAAGGACCATTCCAGAATTACATAAAAGCAAGCATGGAAGCAAGGGCATCCACCACCCTGAATGCGTAGGGGTCAGGAACCAAGTGCTTTCTGTAGAACAGCCCCAGAAGGCAGACCTTTGGCTGGAAAACCTGTTAGGGAGCTAGCATAGGGACTGGCAGGCCCATTACACAAGCTCAGAGGTCTGAGCTACCGGCTCATGAAGTAGAGGCTCACTGCATGCTCAGAAGTTCAGGTTTCCAGCCAGCAGGGGGAGCTATGCCTGGGTGGGCGCTGTACCTACATTGGCTCACCTAGGCCAGGTGAATTCAATTCAACAATACAGCCAATGAGGTCGAACTACGTCATCGACCACGCCTCCCTAACCGCTCATAAAACTCAAGAGGATCCCAAACCAGGCCTCGGCGTGAGCTGTTTCTGGCGTGGAGCCGAGGACCGAGGCACACCTGCCCCAGGTGAGGTCCAACAGAAGCGGTGATGTTCGAACAGAAGCGGTGCTGTGTGACTGGAAGCTATGAGGTAAGCCGGGCCCAGGAGTGGGCCTTCCCATGCTGGTCTCACGGGTTGTGGGCCCCTCTGGGCTCCTTTCACCTCACCACCCTTGGGAGAATTGTTGGGTTGAGTTCACCTGGCCTAGGTGAGCCAATCCAAGTGGCGCCCCACCCAATACGGTGGAGGCCCCTGGGGACGCTTGTAGCGTATTGCCGCAGCCCCAGCCTTTTGTGTCGGTCTTTGCGCCATTTCTTGCTGGTGTCAGTCTTTGCGCCGTTTCCTGCTGGTGTCGGTCTTTGCGCCGTTTCTTGCTGGTGTCGGTCTTTGCGCCGTTTCTTGCTGGTGTCGGTCTTTGCGCCGTTTCTTGCTGGTGTCGGTCTTTGCGCCGTTTCTTGCTGGTGTCGGTCTTTGCGCCGTTTCTTGCTGGTGTCGGACTTTGTGCCGTTTCTTGCTGGTGTCGGTCTTTGCGCCGTTTCTTGCTGGTGTCTGTCTTTGCGCCGTTTCTTGCTGGTGTTGGTCTTTGCGCCGTTTCTTGCTGGTGTGCGGGACTTGATGTGCCTCTCTGTGCCTGCCTTCCCGGGCTGCATTTGGGAGGGGGCTGGGACGCTGCTGCCTGGAGGCTGGGAGGATTTTGACTCCCAAAGCCTTCTCGAGGCTCAGTGTAAAAGTTTATTTGGACTCGAAAACAGAATCAAAGACCCAATTAATTAAGTTTTAGAAGCAGGCTTTATTGCGAACTTGTGGCGGGTTCAGCAACTCAGGGTATTGAGCTATTGAAGCCACGCCAGGGAAAAAATCCTGGCGGCGTTTTTATGCCCACTGCTGGCAGGCACAGCTGGGGAGAATCATAGCTTGGGGGGGGGGGTGGATCTGCGCACACAGGTGCTTCCAAAGGGAGAAGGTCGTTAATCTTACCTACATATGTCAGGGACGCGTGGAGTGACCATATCTTCAGAAAACCTTCTGGCTTTGGGAGGAGCTGGTTCCAGGAATTTGGGGTTGAGCAGAGGAGGGGAGGTCAGTTAGGGGTCAGTCTTGAGAACTAAAATGGAGTCTGTTGTGCCAAGACAGGACGTTTTAGACTGACCCTATAGGGAAAAGGGACAACATTAGTCCATTTCTGTAACTGCTTCCTGTGGGTAGTGGGCGAAGAGCAAGGGGAGGGGCTTTTCCAGGCAGAGTACTGGGAGTTGCGGCCTGGCACAGGGTGGAGAGGTTGTTGTTGCTGGTGGACTGCTATACGGGTGATTTCGCGGAGTCAACTTTGCAGGAGCTGAATGAGACAAGGAGCAATTAAGAGCAAAATTACTACTAAAATTATGGGTTCTAGTATGGGGGCTAGGAAGGAGTACAGAGAAGAGTTCCACCAGGAAGAGGATCCGTCTGTTCTGAATCTGTTGTTTTGCAGCTCACGGTTTAGCTTGTTGAGGGTCTGGACTCTAGTTTCCACAATTCCCAGCTTATTGATGTAATAACGGCATTCCTCCTGGAGGAATTAGCAGGTTCCTCCTTTTTCAGCAGTGATGAGGTCTAAAGTGCAGCGGCTCTGCAAGGCAACTTGGGCAACAGAGGTTGTTTGTTTCTGCAGGGAGGCTAGAGATTTGGCAGAGGCATCAACTGCCAGCTGGAAGCGTGTGGATAACTTGTCTGCTGTGGTGATAGAGGTTCTAAGGGTCCCGCCGCTGAGTCCTACTGCACCTGCTGCTGAGGCTAAGGAGATTCTCACTGCTATCGGAAGAAAAACTGCTCTTTTAGTTTGGCGACTGTATACCTGGATGTATTTGTCCTGGACCTCAGCCGGAGTGTATGTAGTGAGCTGCGGAACCAGAGTGACGGGCAGGCACAAAAGGGTAAGGTAGAACTGATGTTTAAATGCTTAGTGTATAGTTGCACCAAAAGAAAATTTTTTTCTGGCGCTGTTAGTGGTTTGGAGGGGATTTGGGTGACATTACATGTCTGTGTCGATGGATTGGAGTAGCAAAAGGGCACTTGAGTGTTTTCTGGTTGGATGTACAGAGGAATATTGGGGATGGTTATGGGTTTTGTGGTCTTTACGTTGGATGAAAATGACAGGGCAGGACCTGGTACTGCTACCAGAGGAGGGCGTTCTAGGGCTGCACACATGCAGCAGGTGGAGAGGTTGGCTAGTCCAGCAAAGTGGCGATGGCCAGTCCCTGCTGTAGCAGGGTAAGCTGGGAGAAGGGAGACTCAGAAGGTTTAGAAATTTGCTTAGTGAGTTGAAGGTCTTGGATCTGAATATTACAGTGGATGGTGGATTGGACCTGGAGTAGCGACCTCCATACATAGAGTTTGGCGTCTGGAAATTTCTCTCGGCGAGTGGCGTACCACGCTCCTGGAACCAGAGGTGTCCAGCGGCTATCCCAGGGGTCTGGGATTGTGAGAGTGTATTTAGATTTATGGTAGTAGAATCATCCCTGGGGACAAAGGGAAAGGTAAAGTATCTGGCAGGAAGACCAAGGACACCCTACATTTTTCTGTATTCACCTTTTTGCACATTGGGTAGTTGCCTTCTGGTCATACAGGTAGCAAATAATGGGATCAGCTTTTCCTTGATGCCGCTTAAAGTCAGTGAAATTTAAGTATATGGGTGTTCTGCACCCTGTGGGTGGGCAGTCAGCGGTGGCCAGCAAATAATCATAATGCTTAGTGCGGGCGTAATTGGTATAGTTTTCAGTCAAGTAAAATCGCTAGCAAAAGGGGAAATTATGTTAGGTTTAGCTGGCTGGCTTGGTGAGGCGAGTGAGGCGGAGAGACATAGGACCACTAGACTGAGTCAGACCACTGGGAGCCATGGTCAGAGTTCACTGCTGCCTTGACTCGGGACAAATGTACCCAGGAATCTATTCCAAGACCCTTGACTGCCAAGGGAGTAGTGAGCACTACGGTGTAAGGGCCTTCCCACCGGGGTGCTAAGGGTCTGGGTGCTAGGGATTTAATTAACACAGCATTTCCAGGATGCACTGGTTTTTGGTGATCAGCAGAGGTCGGAGATGGTTCAGGGATGGGGGAGTTTTCGTGTTGTCTAAGAAGGTTGCGGAGCAAGGACAAGTATGGAAGGTACGAAGCTAGCAGAGGGCAATCAGTTGCAGGAAGAGGCGAGAAAAGAAAAGGTTGTCCGTAGAGTATTTTGATCATGGCTGGGGAGGATCTGCGCACATAGGTGCTTCAGAGGGGTCGTTAATCTTATCTATATGTGAGGGAGGGGTGGAGTGACCATATATTCAGAAAACATTCTGGCTTTGGGACGAGCTGGTTCCAGGAATTTGGGGTAGAGCAGGGGAGGGGAGGTCGGTTAGGGGTCAGTCTTGAGAGCTAAGATGGAGGTGCAGGCCTCAAAATGGAGTCTGTTGCACCAAGACTGGGACACAGTGGTGTGCTGCGGCTCCGCCAATCAGGATGGCTGGGAGCGCCCACATCTACCCTGTTGGTTTGGGCCGGTCTCTGGCTGGGTGGTTGGCTCCAGGCTGGCTTTCGGCTAGGCCACAATCTGCGGCTTCCATTTTCCCAGCCACATGACTCCACTCCCAGGCAGAATGGCGCCACCTGTGTCTGTTGTAGCTACTGTCTCTTCCCAGAAAGAAAGCCACCCAGACCGCGGGCAAGTTCAACAGAACAAGTTTTATTTTCTGCGCAGAGACTGTCAGCTCTCTTGAGAGGAGACTGAGTGGCCCCCAGTCTAATTTTCCAAAGGTTTTTATACTTTTGCAATGTGCAGGTATGCAAGCAGGTAGAGAAGCAGGGTGTTGCAGTTAGCCATTCTTAGTTGAACATTACCTGCTCTGGTCTTTCCTTCCGTACGTTCCCTTGGGCTACGTCTGCACAGCCTACCTCCCCAATATCAGCTAGTTCGTTGACAGTTCATAGCTAGTTTATTTACTGTTCATAATGGCTTCTATCAGCTCAAAATGACTTCTCTTGTCAAGGCTGTTTAAGCTTTGCCCAGAGCTGCTACATTCCCTCCTCTTCTTAGCCGAGTTCAAATCATTGAATCTGCGGTAGCCAGCCCAGTGTATGGTGGGCTCAGCACTAAGAGTTTTATGGTTTGTACTTTCTGTTTGAGGACTGCCACTAGCTTATTGGTTATTATTGGTCCAAACGTGAGGTTTAGCAGGAGGAGGATTAGGGATCCGGCTAGGGGCGTTACTAGGGTGGTTCGCCAGGTTGCCCAATTAAGTAGCTTTTCAAACCAATTGGTTTCTTCATTTCTTTTCTTGACTCTTTCCTCTAATCTTTTCCTAACCAGGGCTAAACTATCTTTAATGATTCCTGAATGGTTTGCATAAAACAAGTTTCTCCTAATGCCATGCACAACACTCCTTGTTTCAAAAGGAGCAAGTCAAGCCCTCGGCAGTTTGGCAACACACTTCTACAAGGGAGTCTAAGGATCTTTCTAAATGGGAAACATGGTATTTTTATCCCTGTAAATCTAAAGCAATTTGCTGACTAAGAGTCTGATAGTTTAAGTTTCCTTGTATTAAAGCAACTGACCCGACTGCAGCTAATCCCATAATCCCAAGCCCCGTTAACAGTGGGACTGACATTGGGGCTCTTTTAGCTCATCCAGAAATTCCAAAGTTATCCCTACCTCCTTCACCAGAACACAGGTACACTTGAGGAATAACATGCACTAGGACACAAATACCCGGGTCTGCTGCTAATACTGGGGAAAGGAGACAGGGTGCTAGTCCTGTGGAACAAGTAAAGCAAGTACCCGTTGGGGCAGATAACAAATAAGGATCACCATTTGGTTCAATAGGAACAGCTTGAAGGCAAAAATCTTGATATTTTGATATATTAAAGGGATAATTAGATGAATAAAAACAGTCTTCGCCCTTGGTAATCTTTTAAAGTGAGCTAGAGTTGAGTCCACTCTAACCTCACCTACAGACTGCTGCTTCGTGTAATCCTTCTTACTAACATTTCTAATTGGATTACGCTCTGCACCAATAGTGCTATTTGTAGCTGTGCCTACCGAGTAAGGGGGAGCAGGGTTCAGACAAAGCCAACAATCAGTTGCGAGGTTAGGATTTGAGTTCATAAATTGGAATACAGCATCCAGAGTATCAAACACAGAACCTTGAGGTGGCTCCTGAATGGGAAGGGCCCTTTGAGTTGGGCTGGCAGTGAACGGGAAAGTTACTGAAGAGTCTGGAGGGTGCGGCAAAGGAATCTTAATGACACCCAGCTGTGGCTCTTCAGGATTTATCACCAGGTTTGGGCCTATTTATGGACAGGAAGTTGCCATATTTTACTTTGCTGCATAGTAAAGGTTGTCCCGGGATCTCTATCATTTACATAATACTGAATTCCCCATGTGTTCCCAGTGAACCCAATAACGCTTGAATCCAGTTCTTATTGGGTTACATTTGGAAACCATACACGTGGTGGGATCAAACCCCTCCGACTTGAGTCCCATTCTTGTAAAAACAATAGGGTCGTCTTTAACAAGTTTCCACCCTGAAGATGATAGTTTCACAACCCTAAGCTGCACAATGGCAATGTCCCTCCCCTTGGCAGTTAGGGAGCCCATGAGCCGGGCATCTATAGAAATGGTGTGTTTGGAGCCTTCTTTCTATAGAGGGTATTCCGCACCCATAGGACGGGATTCCGGTTATGGGCCCCATTGTGCCCTTTACCTTTAAAGGATCCGGAATGCCAGCTCTTTCCTAGCAAATCAAACAAATCAAAGCGGAAACGGGGGTCAGACCCAGTGTAAGAAGTTACATATTCACTGTTGGAGGTTCGAGTAGCAGTCCACAGATGTGTTTGTGGTTGGGCGAAATGGCGGGTGCTGTCAGCAATGCTCAGACAAAAACAATTAAGTTCTGTAAAGCCTTAATTTTGAGGGTTTTTCTGTCTTTCTGAGTGTTCATCTTTTCAGGATATGCTCAGGGAGGGCTTTTTTTGACTTGTGACTGATGAATCCACGGCCCCTTCCCCACTACTTTAATAGCAGTTGGTGTTATAAGTATCACCTAGTATGGGCCAGTCCCCCTAGGTTCTAAGGTCTCGGGTCAGTGCTTCTTTACCCACGTTCAGTCTCCAGGTTGCAAGTTGTGGGCTGCCTCTTCACCTTTCCCTTGGTTGGGCCCAAAATGAAGGTGTCGGAGCAGATGATTTGTCTCACCTGCTGGACAGCCTGCAGGCACTTCATGAAGGAACAAGTAGTGACTTCCATTACTTCTACTTCCTTCAGTCTTGGGAGAATTGGGGAAGGTCTGCCAAACTTAAATTCAAACGGGGTCGTGCTTTTCACATAGGGAGTGCATCGGACTCGAAGTAGGGCAAAAGGTAAAGAAAGGATCAATCCAGTTCTCGCCAGTTTCTAAATGCAACTTAACTAACAATTCCTTTAGGGTTCTGTTTATTCTTTCTACTTGCCTTGAACTTTGGGGCCTATAAGCCCAGTAGAGCTTCCAGTTAATATTTAGAAGCATTGCTAATACTTTAGTAATTTGAGCAATGAATACTGGGCCATTGTTGGACCCCAAGGTGGTGGGAAGCCAAATCTAGGGACAATTTTAGTTACTAATAATTTACACCCAGTGGCAGAAGTGTCCTTCTTTGTTGGGAAGGCTCCCACCCATCCAAAATAGGTGTCCACTAGCACCAGCAAATACCCGTAGCCATACTTTCTAAGTTTGATATCCATAAAGTCCACCTCCCAGAATTCTCCAGGAGTACTACCTCGAGCTTGTGGTTGGGGTTGCTCCTTTTCTTTTCTAGGGATGTTTCCCCGAGCGAGCACAGTGCAAGCAACAGTGGTGTCATCTGCCACCCAGTGTCCAAGCCTGGGTATGTAAAAGTACCTGAGGAGCAACTGAGACCATTTAGAGGATCCTGAGTGCATACCTTCATGTAGTCCTTGAATCAGATCTCTCCCAGAGCTTCTGGCATGAATCTTCTTCCATCAGGATGGAGCAGCCACCTGGATGCTCCGAGTTTCTTTGGCAGCCCAGCTCTTGGCTTACCTTTAGATCATTTTCCGAGTATGTAGGTTGTGGCAGTAACACTTGGGATGGCATGGTCATGGCCATTACCTTGGGGATTTGTGGTATAATCCTGGCATTCGAGATCCACCGGTCCAGGGGACTTGTTAGGAGGGGCTCAACCATAGGTCCCCCTACCCCAGCAATATCCTGCCCCAGTGTAAGCTTCCTAGCTTCTATAACTAGGATGGCCGTGGCAGCCTCAGCTCGCATGCAGCTCGGCCATCCTGCAGTTACAGAGTCTAGTGTGATTGAAAGATCGGCCACAGGTCTCTTTCATGGCTGCAAGTTCTGAGTTAGCATTCCTTTTGCTGTGCCCCTGGCCTCATAGACAATTGGAAGGGATTTTCTATGTCTGGAAGGGGAAGAGAGGGTGCCCATATGAACGACGTTTTTAAGGATTCAAAGGCTTGCTGTTCTACTTCAGTCCATTGAAGTTTTTTCCTTTCCCCAGTACTTGCATATAGGAGTTTGGCTAATCCCTCAAATCCCAAATTCCACAATGGACAGTACCCCACAAATCCTAGAAACTCTCACACCTGCCTCTTAGTCTCAGGGACTGGGATTTTGAGGATCACCTCAGTGCGGCTGGGGGACAAGGTCTGTTTTCCCTCCTCCAGTTGGTAGCCTAGGTATACAGTTTTATTGACACACAGTTGAGCCTCTCTTGCAGATTACCTGGACCCCAATTGGCCAAGGACTATTAACAGGTCCTCGGTAGCACTTGGGCATTCCTCCAGGGTTTCGGAGGCCAGGAGGAGGTTATCTTCATACTGGAGCAAGGGGGTTTGGGGGTGTTCCTCCTTGTATTCCTGTAAGTCTTCATTGGGTTGACGTACAGAGGACAAGGGTATGGAGAACAAAGCATACTTTAAGTCCAAAACAGTATAACAAATTCAGTTTGATGGGATAGTACTCAGGAGGGTCTCGGAGTTTGGTACCGTGGAGTGGACAGTTTCTACCCTCGCATTTACCTCTCCGAGATCCTGCACCATTTGGAAGTCCTCAGTTCCCGGTTTCGGCATGGGCAGCAGGGGAGCGTTCCATGTGGACTTGCAGGGCACCAAAATGCCTGTCCTCTTTAGTCTGCATATGTGAACAGCAATACCCACCTGTGCTTTCCAGGGAGTAGGGTTTTGCTTGACACTCACCAGTGTGGCTGAGCTCAGAAGTTGTACGACCGCAGGCACCTGATGTTCAGCAAGGTCTGGCAGGTTGTTCTCTGCCCAAACAAAAGGAATATCTTTTAGCCATTTATCAAGAAGTTCCTTTGAGGAGGTTTCTTCTGCTCTTTGATAAAACACATATCCCTCTGGCAGTGGAGCGGTGAGCAAAACCTTTGCCTTTTCAAGTTCAAGGGTTAAGGTGGTTGCAGCAGATGAGAAAGTAATCATGGCCACCATTTATCGTAATAAATCCCGACCAATTAGGGGAAAGGGGCCCTGAGGCATTACCAGGAAGGAGTGTGGAACTGTCTCTTGTGCTAAATCTGTTATTCTGGCCGTTGTCCATGGGTATGCTTGGGTCTGCCATGTGGCACCTGTAATTAAAATCTTTCCTTTTGACAATGCACCTGTAGTCTTTTCCAAAACCAAGAAGGTGGCCCCTGTGTCCACCAAGAAATTTACTGGCTGGCCCCCTTTTTGGAGTGTTAGCGTGGGATCCTGGAGGCCAAGTGAAACAGCCCTGACACCTTCATTCAGCTTCTTCAAGCATTATTGTCTCCTGCTTGGGTCTTTCTAGGTGTGAATGAGGCCCGTCCTCTCTAGTGGAGGGTCGTGCACCTCTCCTGGCGTTTTCAAGGGACTGATGTTTCCAATGTCCTTCTTTCCTGCAGTAGGCACATTGATCCTTCTTCGGGGCTTGGTGGTGCCCACAGGTTAGTCTCTCCGTGAGTGGGCCATGCTCTCCTTTTCCTGAGCCTCTGGGGTCTCTCATGGCAATTACTAGTATTTTAGCTAGTTTCTTTGTCTCTGTTGTTATACACTCAATGAGCCACTTCTACCAAATCACTAGGATTTTTCCCTTCAAACCCTTCCCACTTCTTTTTCATGTCTGAGGCAGACTGACTGAATAATACAGGCAATACTTACTTCCCTCCTGTTCTCAGGGGGCTTTCAGGTCAATAGGGGTATAAAGCCCGTAGGCGTCCATCAGCCACTCTAAAAAGGCAGGCGGACATTCTCTTGTAGGAGCCTGAGAATTCTCACTGACCTTAGATAAATTTATAGGCTTCCTAGTGGTTAAGCGGAGGCCCTGCAAGAGCAACTGGTGATATCTGCTTAAGCCCTCTGGGCCTTGCTAGGAGTTTGGATCCCACATTGGTTGTGCAGTGGGGAAAAAAATTTCTCTCAAGTGGGGAGTGCCCGCTGGCTGACCATTAGGTCCATTGACTGCCTTCTGGGCCTCTCTGGAAGGGGTCCCATTCCTCTGATATGAACAGCACCTGGAGAAGTTGCAGGAAATCACCTCAGGTGGGCTGATGAGTATGGAAAACCATATCTAGCAAAGAAATCAGACCTTATGGTTTGTCAGAAAAAAGGGGTTTTGTTGGTTCCAATTATACAAACCCCTGGAACAAAAGGGAACATATACTGAAAAAGGGATTCGGGAGTCTTCCCAGGTTTGGGGGCTGCTTGCCTTAAGGGGAGAATGGCTGCTGCTGAGTGATCTTTCTCTGGGGGTTGTTAAGACATGCCTGCCCTAGTGTATTTGTTGTGGGGTGGGGGGGCTCAAAAAGAGGCTGTGAGTATTCCTCTCTCCGGCCCCTTGGGAACCTGATAGGGTGGCAGCGGCACCAAGGGTCGGAAGCCAGCTCTCCTGCTCCCAGAGTCCTCTTGCAAAATGGGATAAATCAGACAGGTAGGGAAAGGGGGAAGGGAGGGGGGAGGGACAGGGACAGCCTCCACCTTGGTGGTTTTAGGAACTTGGACAGGTTGTTTTTCCGGTCCTGCCATGTTTACTGAAATCTTGGAAACAAGAACTCTTTATGTTGGGGGAGGAAGTAAGTCTTTTATATATGTTGGCTTCTTAGTGGCAATGTCAATCCACACATGAATTTAAGGGATCAGATCAGGATGTCCTGGTTCCCCTTTCTAAGCAGGCTCCGACAGTGGCACTCGGATCTCGGTGCACCTCGAAATGTTGTAGCTACTGTCCATTCCCAGAAAGAAAGCATCTCCGACCACCGGCAAGTTCAACAGAAAAAGTTTTATTTTCTGCACAGGGTCTGTCAGCCCTCTTGAGAGGAGACTGAGCAGCCCCCAGTTGAATTTTCCAAAGGTTTTTATACTTGTGCAATGTGCAGGTGTGCAAGCAGGCAGAGTAGAGAAGTGGGGTGTTGCGGTTAGCCATTCTTAGTTGAACAAAAACTGCTCTTGTTCTCAAAAGCCTTCTGAACATCCATTTCCTTTGGGACATTCCCTTGGGCTACGTCTGCACGGCCTACCACCCCAATATCAGCTAGTTCATTGACAGTTCATAGCTACTTTATTTACCTTTCATGGTGGCTTCTGTCAGTTCAGAATGGCTTCACCATTATCAAGGCTCTTTATGGTTTTCCCAGAGAACCTACATAGCCGCCATGGGGAAACAGGGCCTATGACCCTGGCCAAAATGGTGCCCACCAGTCCAAACACGTGGAAGGGCACTGCCTCGGGAGCTGGTTGATTTAGGCCTGGGAGATAGCCCTGCCTTGTCCCGGCAGCCAAATGTTTCCCTTTTACCCTCCGTTCCCTTTGCCTTTCTCCTGGTTTTTAAAACAAGCTGCTTGAGCCCTATAACACTGAGCAGGACTTTTTTGTAACATTTAATTAAAATGTATCTGGCACCAAAATTATATATTATAAATATGACAATTTGGTTATATTTTTGAAAATTTGTACTTTTAAAATATACTTTGGTTGTTATATATATTGATAACAATGAAAGTAAAGAATAAAAACAAAAAAAATATTATTTCCTGCATTGAAAACTTCAGGTGTTCTAGGGTTAGTGTTCTACCAGTGTAGGTTTGTTCCTTGTTACTGGCTGGTTTTCCGTTGCTCAGTCTTAAGACAAAGGCGTTCGGAAGCCTAGCCTGGGTAACCCTTACTTTTCGGCTTTCAGTGGTGTTTCTTCACGCACTTTTGGGGACAGCTCTTAATATAGCTCAGCTGCCATGATGTTCCAGCCAGAAATTCCAATTTTCCTAAAGGTTCCCTGAGCTGCCAGATGCCCCTTCCCTTCAGAGATTTGAGAGTCTGCTCCTGCCAGCAGGCATCTTGGAAGGCTGTGGGGCCATCCCAAGCAGTGGTCCTCCTAGCTTATTGTCTAGAAAATGGTTGGACCTAAAGTCGCCCACAGTGACTGCTCTTTGACCCTTTGTCTATGGTGGGGGCACCTGTCAGAGGCATCAGTTTAATAGCACACCAGGGGTCTGCTCTGAAGCGGGGTTATTGACCTTGAGGCAGCAAGCTCTAAATAGCCTTGTTTTGTGCTTTCGAGATGGGACTTAGCAGCTTCATACTCAGGAATTGCCCCCTTGCATGAATCCTGTCCAATTGGGATAGAGTTGACACAGAGGCTAGACAAACAAAAGCTGATACACTATGCAACTTTATTTGAGAAAGGAGAATGGTGGCCAGAGAATGGCACACTTTTCCTTCCAACCCTGATTCACCTGGAACAGTTCTGTAGAGTGATGGGAAATGGGCGGAGATGCCAGAATTTAGAGCATTTCTCCTTTTGAGGAGCAGTAGAGACCTTCATCCCCAGTGCACACAGGAACCCCTAAGGCAGGCGTCCTCAAACTGTGGCCCGTGGGGCACATGTGGCCTGACGACATTTATTCCACCCTCAGGGTGTTTTTGCTGCCTCTGCCTGTCCTGCTTAGCAGCCGGCTCGTGCAGTGTGCATAGGAACTTGTTCATAGGTTTTTTAAAAACTATAGTCTGACCCTCCAATGATCTGAGGGACAGAACTGGCCCCCTAGGTAAACAGTTTGAGGACCCCTGCCCTAAGGGATCCTGGACTTAGGGGTTACTATTCTCGCAGCCCTGACACACCCCTGATCATTCTACCCATAGTAGAGGCACCAGGGAAATTTGGTCCCTGGGTAATTTACCAGCCTTTTATTCAAATTGAAGCCAAGAAAATTAAAAATGACTTAGGCAGTTACTCTACTTTTGATTACTGTTGACTCCCCCTGTAGTACCCCAATATTACCATTTAACTCTATAACGCTGAGCATATTTCCATAACATATAAAGAAATGTATATATTAATAGATAGATAGATAAACAGACAGATAAATAGATAGATAACTTTGAAAATAAAGAATAAAAACAAAAACATTTTCCCAAAATTGAAAATTGAGCCATTATACGGTTAAAAAGGATGGGTCTTATCAGCAGGTGTAAGACCTTAGGATCATAAATGAAGCAGTGATCCCACTGCACCTAGTAGTGCCCAAACCCTGTGCCCTCCTAGGGAAATTGTGAATGCTTTAATCCCCGTTCCTGTACTTAGAGTGAACAAACACATGCCTGATAATCCTAAGTATACTTATTTCTTGTGACACTCACCTAACTTGAAGGGAACTACCTCCTCCGAATCTTAGACTTGTCTCACTTAAACTCTTCAACCTTTTGTCTTTTTGTTTGTTTTTCCAGAAGTTCTCAGGTTACCAAGGCCTCCAAACCAAGTGTGCCAGCTGTAGGACCACGATTTCCTGAACAACCTCAACTTTATCCATCCTGGGACCTGAGTGGACAATCCCTTCTGAGCCCCATTTGCCCCTTTTGCAGCAGGAAGTACTTAGAGATGTCGTCGCCCAGTACCCCAAAGATTTGGGTCCATACCTCTTCAGGGGGCAAATGTTAGGTAGCTATCCTAGGGACTGGGGTGTCCATTATGCATGCCCAGAGGGCCAAGGTAGCAGCCCAAGAAGGAGTGGCACACTGTGCGTGCTCAGAGGTTCAGGTTTCCGGCCAGGAAGAGGAGGTACACCTGGGTGAGTGCTGCAACTTGATTGACCCACCAATGCCAAGTAAATTAAATTCAGCTGCTGGGGTTGACCAGGGTTGCCCACCATGCCTCCCTAATGCTCATAAAACCCACTTGGATGACAATCAGGCTTCTACATGCATTCTTTCTCACGCAGAGCAGAGGACCAAGGTCTGTCTGTCCCCAGAGAGATCTGACAAACCCAGGAAGGCTCTTTGGAGGCAGCAGAACTGGACATGAATGGCTGGTGGATACTGTTCAGATGCAGGACTTTCTACTTAGAAGGGTCTAATCCAGCCTGAGATGATCCTTGAATGAGTCCTCTGCCCAGATCTTTTTTTTTTTTTAACGTTTTATTAGGGGCTCATACAACACTAAACACATTCTATGCATACATCAGTTGTGTAAAGCACATTTGTACATTCATTTCCCTCATTCTCAAAATATCCACTCTCCACCCAAGCCCATGGCCTCAGCTCCTCATTCCCATCCCCACCCCCCATGTGCGCTACCCCTCGCTCATCAATCCTTGGTAATTTACTAATTTTTGTCATATCTTGCACTGTCTGATATCCCCCTTCACCCACTTTTCTGTTGAAGTAAAATGTACATCCTTGTAATCAGTTCCCCGTTTCCAAACTGCCCTCCCGCTTACCCTCTCAGTGTCTTCACTCATAATACTGGTCCTAAAGGACTCATCCACCCTGGATTCCCTGTGTTTCCAGTTGCTATCTGTACCAGTGTACATTATCTGGTCTAGCCAGATTTGTAAGGTAGAATTGGGGTCATGATAATGGGGGGAGAGAAAGCATTTAGCAACTGGAGGAAAGTTGTGTTTCATCATTGCTATCTCGTACCTAGTCTTGGCTCATCTCCTCTCTGAGACCCTTCTGTAAGGTATTGTCCAGTGGTCTGGAAATGGGCTTTGGGTCTCTACCAAGCACTCTTCTCATTCCCAATAAGATGTTTTTGTTCTGATGATGCCTGACACCTGATCCCTTCGAAACCTCGTGATCTCATAGGCTGGTGTGATTATTCCATGTGGGCTTTGTTGCTTCTGAGCTAGGTGGCCGCTTGTTTACATTCAAGCTTTTAAGACCTCAGACGCTATATCTTTTGACAGCTGGGCACCATCAGCTTTGTCTTCAGTGTACCTGTGGGGAAGGTGAGCACCATAGAATGCCAGTTTAATAGAACAAAGTATTCTTGCAATGAGGGAGTATTTGAGTGGAGGCCCAGAGTCCATCTGCTACCTTAATACGAAACCTATAAATATATGGACGTAGGTCTATTTCCCCATGCTCATATATGAATATATTTACATATGGACATACTTTTTAAAAGACCTCTATAACAGGCCCTTGCTTCCTCGCTTGCTCTTCTATTTCCGTTTCATTTTCCTCTTGTGCCCACTGCCATGCTCAGTCTTCCTTTGGGTTTCAGTAATTCTTCTTGGTTCCATTACCCTTGATCCCACCCTACCAGGCCTCCTACATCTACCTCACCACGGATATGCATGACTTCCTGTTCTCTTGTTTCTGGGTTTCTTAACACCGCTTCCTTTACGCCCACCTCCCTCTTTCCCATGCCCCACACCCCAGAAGTGTTGGTCCTGGGTTTTGTCCTCCAGATTGGACATCCAGCCTATCTAATTTAGACAGACCAGAAAAGGTAATAACATGCACAAAACCAAGACAAGCAACCCAAAAAAACCAAGACAACAAAAATCCAATGACACTAAAAGAAAACAAAACTAACCAAGAAAGAAAAGCTCATAGTTAGTACAAGGACTGTGTGGTGAACTTTAGGAGTGTTTTCCAGTCCAGTCTGTTGGGGCACCGAGCCCTGACCACAAAGTCCACCTTTGGTATTCCCCGGGGACTTTGATGCTCCGTTTTCTTTCTCTTCCGCTGCACTCCCTTAGTGTCATGCCTCGATGTAGCAAGATCAGTTCGGGCGCAGTTCCCACACTGTGTCTCCAGTGTTGTCCCCTCTAGGGCAATGGGACTTTGAGGGACGTTTCTCATCGTGGGGCTGCCCATGTGGTCTTTTCTGTGGACTGGCTTCTCTGATTGGGAACATCATCCTCAAGGTATAGTGGGCCAGGATGTGCTCCATTCTCCCCTCCTCCCCCTTGTTCTGCTCTGTGTTCTCTGATCAGATATGTCCCTCTCCGCGAGCTGCAGCTCCGGTGCCATCCTGTGAAATACAATCTTTGGGGGCTGCAAGGAGGTGGGAGGGGGGGCATCAGCTCAGATCTTTTGAGAGTCCAGGAGATATTGACTTCTCGATGGGCACAGTTCTGTGGGGCACCGTGCTCTTGGTCCAGACGCTGGTTGTGAATATGACTTTGTTGTTAACCAGTTTTTGTCTCTGGGTCAACTCCTGTGTGTTTTTGAGGGAGTTTTCTCATCTGGAAAGTAAATGTACTGGATTATCCAGAAGCCCATGTCAGCAAGTTATTGAGAGGGGTTAATCAGAGACTGTTTCATATAGTGTGTATCTGCGCGCTGCATTTGAGACCTGGGGTGGCAATTATGAGCTCAGAATAGAGATGGTGTCCAGTAGGTGACAGACGTGGCTCCATATTGAAACAGGAAGCCCACTGTGGAGATTTGGTCCTTCCGTTGATGGCCACCGGCCACCTAGTCTTCTCCTGCTATAACTGCTTCACTGACTCAGCAGCTGAGCCAGGAGCCAGTGCCATCATAACCAGGTGGCTAACTGGGAGAAAGGGCAGATAGATATTTGTTATCTTGTTGTCTTGGGAAGCCCACCTAACCTCCATGCAAACATTCTGGTGTGAGTTATCTGTGGAAGGAATCATAGGCTCACAGTAATACACATCTTTCTTTTTGTAAATGTGCCCGTATTCCTTTCTGAACCTGAGAAGTTGGCCCCTGTGTCCACCAAGAAATTTACTGCCTGGCCTATATGGAGTGTTAGCCTGGGTATTGGCGGCGAAGTGAAACAGAGCCCTGACCCCTTCATGCAGCTCTTCAAGCCTTATTGTCTCTTGCTTGGTTCTTTCTCGTTGCAGATGAGGCCCGTCCACTCTTGTGGAGGGTCGTGGACCTCTCCTGGGGTTTTCAAGGCACTGATTTTTCCAGTGTCCTTCTTTCCTGCAGTAGGCACATTGATCCTTCCCCATGGCTTGGCAGTGCCCACAGGTTAGTCTCTCCGTGAGTGGGCCATGCTCTCCTTTTCCTGAGTCTCTGGGGTCTCTCATGGCAATTCCTAGTATTTTAGCTAGTTTCCTTGTCTCTGTCGTGCTAGGGTCATCTCGGTTGTTATATACTCAATGAACCACTTGTATCAAATCACTAAGATTTTTCCCTTGAACCCTTCCCACTTCTTTTTCAGGTCTGAGGCAGACTGACTGAGTCATAAAGGCAATATTTATTGCCCTCCTGTTCTCGGGGCCTCCGGGCTGTTAGGGGTATAAAGCCTGTAGGTTTCCATCAACCACTCTAGAAAGGCAGGCAGACATTCTCTTAGCCTGAAAATTCTCACTGACCTTAGATAAATTTATAGGTTTCCTAGCTCTTCCGCAGAGGGTCATGTAAGAGCAATGGGTGATACCTGGTAAAGCCCTCTGGGCCTTGCTAGGAATTGAGATCCCACATTGTTGGTGTAGTGGCCAAAAGAGTTTCTCTCAAGTGGGGAGTGCCCGCTCGCTGACCATCAGGTTCACTGACTGCTTACTGGGCCTCTGTCTGGAAGGGCTGCCCTCCTCCGTTGTGAACAGCACCTGGAGAAGTTGTTGGCAAGCATTCCAGGTGGGCTGATGAGTATGGAAGTCATACCAGTACTAGTGTGTGGGGGGGCTGCTTGTTAAGGGTGGGGGTGAGATTGGGGGGCCGGTGGGGGAGGGAGTGACTCAATAAGGGCCTGTTAGAAGTTTTCTATTTCTGGACCCTAGAAACCTTATAGGGCGGGGGTTGAAAGAAAGGGTTTGAAGCCAGCTCTCCCACTCCCAGAGTTCTCCTGCAAAATGGGATAAAGCCGATTAGGGGAGAGTGATGGGGAGGGGAGGGGAGGGGAGGGGTGGGGGAGGGATGGGGGAGGGGAGGGGTGATGGAGGGGAGGGGTGGGGGAGGGTGATGGGGAGGGATGGCCTCCACCTATGTGGTTTTGGGAACTTGGACCATTTGTTTTTCCGGTCCTTCCATGTTTCCTGAAACCTTGGAAACAAGGGCCCTTTCTTTGCGGGAGGGAGTAAGTCTTTTATATTTGCAGGCTTCTTAGTGGCAATGTCAGCCCACACTTGAAGTAACGGGATCAGATCGGGATATCCTGGTTCCCTTTAACCATAACTATGAACTCTTAGTAATAGGGGATGGGAAAACTAGTCTTGCGTGGGTCAATCAGGGACTCCTTCTGCCCCATCACTTTTAAACAAATTGTAGAGTCTCCAAGCTTTTGGGTTGAAACCACATCCTCTTGGTGAATGCCGAGAGCAGGGGTCCTCAAACTACAACCTGTGGGCCACATGCAGACAGCCGAGGACGCTGATCCTTTCTGTCGGGTGTATGTGCCCCATTTATTTTTTTTTTGAACTTCAAATCAAGATGTGCAGTGTGCACATGAATTTGTTCGTAATATTTGATTTTTGAAACTATAGTCTTTCCTTCAAAAGGCCTGAGGGATAGTGAACTGGCCCCCTGGGTAAACAGTTTAAGGACCCCTGTCCTAAGGTATCCTGGACTTAGGGGTTATTAATCTCCCAGCCCTGAAACATCCCTGAACATTCTACCCGTTGTAGGAGGCACCATGGGAATTTGGACCCCGGGTAATTTACAAGTCTTTACTCCAATTGAACCCAAGAAAATTCAAAATGGCTTAGGCAGGTACTCTATTTTGGTCACATTTGACTCGTCCTGCACTAGCCCACTATTTCCATTTAACTCTATAACGCGAAGCATGATGTTTTCATAACATTAAAAAATGTATATATTAATACATATATATATATATTTATAACTATGAAAGACCACAACAAAAAGAAAATTTTTCCAAAAATTAAAATTGAAGCGTTATAGGGTTAAAAAGAAGGATGGGTCTTATCAGCGGGTCCAAGACCTTAGCATCATAAATGAATCAGTGATCCGACTGCACCTAGTAGTGCCCAAACCTGTGCCCTCCTAGGGGAAAGTGTGAATGCTTTTATCCCTCTTCCTGTACTTCCAATGAACAAACACACATGTCTGGTAATCCTAAGATTATTTTTGTTTCCTGTGACACTCACCTAATTTCAAGGCCACTGCCACCTCACAAGCTTAGCCTTGTCGTAGTCAAACTGTTCACCTTTTAGACCGTTTGTTTTTCTCAGAAGTTATCGGGTGATTAAAGCTTCTGAACCAAGTGTGCCAGGTCCACGACTACCATCTCCTGGACCACCTCAACCTTATCCATCCTGGATAAAGTTGCCCTCAATGGACAACCCCTCCCAGCAGTGTAGGAAGGGTATGGACCCAAAGCCCCACCTCGCACCTTTTGCCAGCAGGAAGCAGCTAGAGATGTCGTCGCCCAGTACCCCCAAAGATTTGGGTCCATATCTCTTCAGGGGGGCAAATGTTAGGTAGCTATGCTAGGGACTGGGGCATCCGTTATGCATGCCCATAGGGCCAAGATAAGAGCCCAGTTAGGAGAGGCACCCTGTGCATGCTCAGAGGTCCAGATTTCTGGCCATGAAGGGGAGGTCACCTGGGTGGTTCCTGTACCTGGATTGACCAATCTAGGCCATGTAAATTCAATTCAGCCACTGGGGTCGGCCAGACTTGCCCACCACGCCTCCCTACGCTCATAAAACTCTCTTGAGTGCAGACCAGGCTTCTGCATGATTTCTCTCTCACTCAGGAAGGCTCTTTGGAGGCAGCTGTGCTGCACATGAGTGGCTGGTGGATACTGTTCAGATGCATGGCTTTCTGCTTGCAAGGGTTTTTGTCTCAGCTGACTGTAAGGGAGGAGGTAGTACGTCTGGATCACAGAGTATCCATGTCCACAAACGAGGCTGCTCATTCCACAGTCCTGGAAGTGCTTTATGAAAACCCTCTGCTATGCAATGTCACTCTTTGTAGATTAGAGTGGGAGGGGCTGGGACCAAGGTATGCTGCCTCTTACTCCCAGTTGCAGGTTTCTGGATGCTGATTGTATCTCTTACAGCATCAGTTAGTGGGCTTGTTGTCTGCCTCAGGCTTTGTTCACGGAGATCCTCCAGCTAGTTGGTGGTGTGTGCGCATGAGCAGAGACCTCCTGCCAATCCCCCATGAGTAGTAGAGCTCCCATGGTGTGGACTCCATGAAAGCCTTGCCCCAGGCAGCATGCTTACAAAGGAGGGTGGGCCCTGCAGGACAGAGGACCATTCCCCCTGTGGAATGGCCTCAGAGATCCACCTCCCTCTCTGGCCAGCTGCTGGGGCTGTGGGTCCTAAGCATCATGGCTGACTCAATAATAGACACAGGGTGAGGCGACTCCAGTAGCTGTTTTGACTGGTCTAATCCAGCCTGAGATCATCCTTGCATGAGCCCCTGCCAAGATTATTTTTGTTTCTTTTATGATCTTTTCATTAGTGGCTCCTACAACACTAACCACCATCCATAAATACATCATCTGTTTGAAGCCCATCTGTACATTAATTGCCCTCCTTATTCACAAAATATCCACTCTCCACCCAAGCCCCTGGCCTCAGCTCCTCATTTTTCCCCCCTCAATGCCCGCCACCCATCCCTCATCAATCCTTGGAAATGTACTAATTCTTTTGTCATATTTTCACCCACCTTTCTTTTGAGGTCAATGAAGATCCTTGTAATCGGTTCCCACTTTCCATCCTGCCCTTCCTCCACCCTCCCAGTATCTCCACTCATAACACTGGTAAAGGGCCCATCCACTCTGGATTCCCCGTGTTTGAAATTCCTATCGGTACTAGAATACCTTCTCTAGTTTGGCCAGATTAGTATGGTAGAACTGGGATCATGATAGTGGGGCAAGAGAAAGCATTAAGAACTAGAGGAAAGTTGTGTTTCATCTTTGCTGTCTCATACCCTGTATTCTTTAATCTCCACTCTGAGATCCTTCTGTAAGGGGATGTCCAGTGCACTGCAAATAGGTTTTGGGTCTATACCCGGCAGTCCCCTCTCATTCTCCATGATAAGATTTTTTTGTTCTCATGATACCTGTTGCCTTATCCCTTTAAAACTTTGTGATCACACAGGCTGGTATGCTTTCTCCATGTGGGCTCTGTTGCTTCAGAGCCAGATGGCTGTTTCTTTACCCTCAGGCCTTTAAGACCCCACACGCTATATCTTTAGGTAGCTGGACACCATCGGCTTTCTTCACCACATTTGCTTATGCAGCCGCTTTGTGGTCAGTGATTGTGTAGGGAAGGTGAGCATCTTAGAATGCCAATTTAATAGAACAGTGTTATTGCAATGAGGGAGTCCTTGAGCGGAGGCCCTATGTCCATCTGCTACCTTAATACTAAATCTATAAACATATGGACATAGATCTATTTCCCCATGCCCCTTTGTAAATATATGTACATATGTACATGCCTTTATTTAGACGTCTATAACTGGCCCTTGCTTCCCAGCTCACTCTTCTATACTCTTTGATTTTCCTCTTGTGCCCACTGACATGCTCAGTCTTCCTTTGGGTTTCAGTAATTCCTCTTGGTTACATTACCTTTGATCACGCCCTACCAGGCCTCCTACATCCCCCTCACTATCGTTTTCCATCACTTGTTGTACCCTTGTCTCTGGGTTTCTTTACAGCACTTCCTTTCCCCCCACCGTGCTCACTCCCATGCCCAATGGAAAGGGCCGGTCACATGTTTACTCCTCCAGATTGTTCATCCAGCCTCTCTTAATTAGACAGACCTGTAAAGGTAATAACATGCACAAAACAAGACTGAGCTAAACCAAGCAGCAAAAAGAAAAAAAAAACAAACAAAAATGAAAACAAAACCCAACCCAAATCCAATGACACTAAAAGAAAACAACACTAACCAGAAAGAAAAGTACAAGGACTGTGTGGTGAACTTTAGGAGTGTTTTCCAGTCCAGTCTGTGGGGGCACCGAACCCTGACCACAAAGTCCACCTTTGGCATTCCCCGGGGACTTTGATGCTCCGTTTTCTTACTCTTCCGCTGCACTCTCTTAGTGTCATGCATCGAAGTGGCAGGATCAGTTCGGGCGCAGTTCCCACACTGTGTGTCCAGTGTTGTCCCCTCTAAGGCTATGGGTCTTTGAGGGACGTTTCTCATCGTGGGGCTGCCCATGTGGTCTTCTCTGTGGATTGGCTTCTCTGATTGGGAACATCATCCTCAAGGTGTATTGGGCCAGGGTGTGCTCCATTCTCCCCTCCTCCCCCTTGTTCTGCCCTGTGTTCACTGATCAGATATGTCCCTCTCCGCGAGCTGCAGATCCGGTGCCATCCTGTGAAATACAATCTTTTGGGGCTGCAAGGATGTGGGGGGGTGGGTATCAGCTCAGATCTTTTGAGAGTCCAGGAGATATTGACTTCTCGATGGGCACAGTTCTGTGGGGCACCGTGCTCTTGGTCCAGACGCTGGTTGTGAATATGACTTTGTTGTTAACCAGTTGTGTGTCTCTGGGTCAACTCCCGTGTGTTTTTGAGTGAGTTTTCTAATCTGCAAAGTAAATGTACAGGATTATCCAGACTCCCATGTCAGCAAGTTATCGAGAGGGGTTAATCAGAGACTGTTTCATATAGTGTGTACCTGCGCGCCGCATTCTAGACCTGCGATGGCAATTATGAGCTCAGGATAGAGATGGTGTCCAGCAGGTAACATACGTGGCTCCATATTGAAACAGGAAGCCCACTGTGGAGATTTGGTCCTTCTGTTGATGGCCACCGGCCACCTAGTCTTCTCCTGCTATAACTGCTTCACTGGCTCAGCAGCTGAGCCAGAAGCCAGTGATATCATAACCAGGTGGCTAACTGGGCCAAAGGGCTGATAGATATTTGTTATTTTGTTGTCTTGGGAAACCCACCTACCCTCCATGCAAACCTTCTGGTGTGAGTTATCTGTGGAAGGAATCATAGGCTCACAGTAATTCACATCTTTCTTCTTGAAAATGTGCCCATATTCCTTTCTGAACCTGACAAGGTGGCCCCTGTGTCCACCAAGAAATTTACTGCCTGGCCTCCTACTTGGAGAGTTAGCCTGGGCTTTTGGCGGCGAAGTGAAACAGAGCCCTGACCCCTTCATTGAGCTTCTTCAAGCATTATTGTCTCTTGCTTGGGTCTTTCTACGTGCAGATGAGGCCCATCCACTCTAGTGGAGGGTCGTGCACCTCTCCTCGGGTTTTCAAGGCACTGATTTTTCCAGTGTCCTTCTTTCCTGCAGTAGGCACATTGGTCCTTCCCCATGGCTTGGCGGTGCCCACAGGTTAGTCTCTCCGTGAGTGGGCCATGCTCTCCTTTTCCTGAGTCTCTGGGGTCTCTCATGGCAATTCCTAGTATTTTAGCTAGCTTCTTTGTCTCTGTCGTGCTAGGGTCATCTCTGTTGTTATACACTCAATGAGCCACTTGTACCAAATCGCTAAGATTTTTCCCTTCAAACCCTTCCCACTTCTTTGTCATGTCTGAGGCAGACTGACTGAGTAATAAAGGCAATACTTATTGCCCTCCTGTTTTCAGTGCCTCCGGGCCGTTAGGGGTATAAAGCCCGTAGGCTTCCCTCAGCCACTCTAGAAAGGCAGGCGGATATTCTCTTATAGGAACCTGAAAATTCTCACTGACCTTAGATAAATTCATAGGTTTCCTAGCTCTTCTGCAGAGGGTCATGTAAGAGCAATGGTTGATACCTGGTAAAGTCCTCTGGGCATTGCTAGGAATTGAGATCCCACATTGTTGGTGTAGTGGCCAAAAGAGTTTCTCCCAAGTGGGGAGTGCCCGCTCGCTGACCATCAGGTTCACTGACTGCTTACTGGGCCTCTGTCTGGAAGGTCTACCCTCCTCCGTTGTGAACAGCACCTGGAGAAGTTGTTGGCAAGCATTCCAGGTGGGCTGATGAGTATGGAAGTCATACCAGTACTAGTGTGTGTGGGGGGCTGCTTGTTAGGGGTGGGGGTGAGTTTGGGGGGCCGGTGGGGGAGGGAGTGACTCAATAAGGGCCTGTTAGAAGTTTTCTATTTCTGGACCCTAGAAACCTTATAGGGCGGGGGTTGAAAGAAAGGGTTTGAAGCCAGCTCTCCCACTCCCAGAGTTCTCCTGCAAAATGGGATAAAGCCGATTAGGGGAGAGTGATGGGGAGGGGAGGGGAGGGGAGGTGTGGGGGAGGGGTGAGGGAGGGGAGGGGTGGGGGAGGGTGATGTGGAGGGATGGCCTCCACCTATGTGGTTTTGGGAACTTGGACCGTTTGTTTTTCCGGTCCTTCCATGTTTCCTGAAACCTTGGAAACAAGGGCCCTTTCTTTGCGGGAGGGAGTAAGTCTTTTATATTTGCAGGCTTCTTAGTGGCAATGTCAGCCCACACTTGAAGTAACGGGATCAGATCGGGATATCCTGGTTCCCTTTAAACATAACTATGAACTCTTAGTAATAGGGGGTGGGAAAACTAGTCTTGCGTGGGTCAATCAGGGACTCCTTCTGCCCCATCACTTTTAAACAAATTGTAGAGTCTCCAAGCTTTTGGGTTGAAACCACATCCTCTTGGTGAATGCCGAGAGCAGGGGTCCTCAAACTACAACCTGTGGGCCACATGCAGACAGCCGAGGACGTTGATCCTTTCTGCCGGGTGTATGTGCCCCATTTATTTTTTTTTTGAACTTCAAATCAAGATGTGCAGTGTGCACATGAATTTGTTCGTAATATTTGTTTTTTTAAACTATAGTCTTTCCTTCAAAAGGCCTGAGGGATAGTGAACTGGCCCCCTGGGTAAACAGTTTAAAGACCCCTGCCCTAAGGTATCCTGGACTTAGGGGTTATTAATCTCCCAGCCCTGAAACATCCCTGAACATTCTACCCGTTGTAGGAGGCACCATGGGAATTTGGACCCCGGGTAATTTACAAGCCTTTACTCCAATTGAACCCAAGAAAATTCAAAATGGCTTAGGCAGTTACTCTATTTTGGTCACTTTTGACTCGTCCTGCACTAGCCCACTATTTCCATTTAACTCTATAACGCGAAGCATGATGTTTTCATAACATTAAAAATGTATATATTAATACATATATATATATATATTTATAACTATGAAAGTCCACAACAAAAAGAAAATTTTTTCCCAAAATTAAAATTGAAGCGTTATAGGGTTAAAAAGAAGGATGGGTCTTATCAGCGGGTCCAAGACCTTAGCATCATAAATGAATCAGTGATCCGACTGCACCTAGTAGTGCCCAAACCTGTGCCCTCCTAGGGGAAAGTGTGAATGCTTTTATCCCTCTTCCTGTACTTCCAATGAACAAACACACATGTCTGGTAATCCTAAGATTATTTTTGTTTCCTGTGATACTCACCTAATTTCAAGGCCACTGCCACCTCACAAGCTTAGCCTTGTCGTAGTCAAACTGTTCACCTTTTAGACCGTTTGTTTTTCTCAGAAGTTATCGGGTGATTAAAGCTTCTGAACCAAGTGTGCCAGGTCCACGACTACCATCTCCTGGACCACCTCAACCTTATCCATCCTGGATAAAGTTGCCCTCAATGGACAACCCCTCCCAGCAGTGTAGGAAGGGTATGGACCCAAAGCCCCACCTCGCCCCTTTTGCCAGCAGGAAGCAGCTAGAGATGTCGTCGCCCAGTACCCCCAAAGATTTGGGTCCATATCTCTTCAGGGGGGCAAATGTTAGGTAGCTATGCTAGGGACTGGGGCATCCGTTATGCATGCCCATAGGGCCAAGATAAGAGCCCAGTTAGGAGAGGCACCCTGTGCATGCTCAGAGGTCCAGATTTCTGGCCATGAAGGGGAGGTCACCTGGGTGGTTCCTGTACCTGGATTGACCAATCTAGGCCATGTAAATTCAATTCAGCCACTGGGGTCGGCCAGACTTGCCCACCACGCCTCCCTACGCTCATAAAACTCTCTTGAGTGCAGACCAGGCTTCTGCATGATTTCTCTCTCACTCAGGAAGGCTCTTTGGAGGCAGCTGTGCTGCACATGAGTGGCTGGTGGATACTGTTCAGATGCATGGCTTTCTGCTTGCAAGGGTTTTTGTCTCAGCTGACTGTAAGGGAGGAGGTAGTACGTCTGGATCACAGAGTATCCATGTCCACAAACGAGGCTGCTCATTCCACAGTCCTGGAAGTGCTTTATGAAAACCCTCTGCTTTGCAATGTCACTCTTTGTAGATTAGAGTGGGAGGGGCTGGGACCAAGGTATGCTGCCTCTTACTCCCAGTTGCAGGTTTCTGGATGCTGATTGTATCTCTTACAGCATCAGTTAGTGGGCTTGTTGTCTGCCTCAGGCTTTGTTCACGGAGATCCTCCAGCTAGTTGGTGGTGTGTGCGCATGAGCAGAGACCTCCTGCCAATCCCCCATGAGTAGTAGAGCTCCCATGGTGTGGACTCCATGAAAGCCTTGCCCCAGGCAGCATGCTTACAAAGGAGGGTGGGCCCTGCAGGACAGAGGACCATTCCCCCTGTGGAATGGCCTCAGAGATCCACCTCCCTCTCTGGCCAGCTGCTGGGGATGTGGGTCCTAAGCATCATGGCTGACTCAATAATAGACACAGGGTGAGGCGACTCCAGTAGCTGTTTTGACTGGTCTAATCCAGCCTGAGATCATCCTTGCATGAGCCCCTGCCAAGATTATTTTTGTTTCTTTTATGATCTTTTCATTAGTGGCTCCTACAACACTAACCACCATCCATAAATACATCATCTGTTTGAAGCCCATCTGTACATTAATTGCCCTCCTTATTCACAAAATATCCACTCTCCACCCAAGCCCCTGGCCTCAGCTCCTCATTTTTCCCCCCTCAATGCCCGCCACCCATCCCTCATCAATCCTTGGAAATGTACTAATTCTTTTGTCATATTTTCACCCACCTTTCTTTTGAGGTCAATGAAGATCCTTGTAATCGGTTCCCACTTTCCATCCTGCCCTTCCTCCACCCTCCCAGTATCTCCACTCATAACACTGGTAAAGGGCCCATCCACTCTGGATTCCCCGTGTTTGAAATTCCTATCGGTACTAGAATACCTTCTCTAGTTTGGCCAGATTAGTATGGTAGAACTGGGATCATGATAGTGGGGCAAGAGAAAGCATTAAGAACTAGAGGAAAGTTGTGTTTCATCTTTGCTGTCTCATACCCTGTATTCTTTAATCTCCACTCTGAGATCCTTCTGTAAGGGGATGTCCAGTGCACTGCAAATAGGTTTTGGGTCTATACCCGGCAGTCCCCTCTCATTCTCCATGATAAGATTTTTTTGTTCTCATGATACCTGTTGCCTTATCCCTTTAAAACTTTGTGATCACACAGGCTGGTATGCTTTCTCCATGTGGGCTCTGTTGCTTCAGAGCCAGATGGCTGTTTCTTTACCCTCAGGCCTTTAAGACCCCACACGCTATATCTTTAGGTAGCTGGACACCATCGGCTTTCTTCACCACATTTGCTTATGCAGCCGCTTTGTGGTCAGTGATTGTGTAGGGAAGGTGAGCATCTTAGAATGCCAATTTAATAGAACAGTGTTATTGCAATGAGGGAGTCCTTGAGCGGAGGCCCTATGTCCATCTGCTACCTTAATACTAAATCTATAAACATATGGACATAGATCTATTTCCCCATGCCCCTTTGTAAATATATGTACATATGTACATGCCTTTATTTAGACGTCTATAACTGGCCCTTGCTTCCCAGCTCACTCTTCTATACTCTTTGATTTTCCTCTTGTGCCCACTGACATGCTCAGTCTTCCTTTGGGTTTCAGTAATTCCTCTTGGTTACATTACCTTTGATCACGCCCTACCAGGCCTCCTACATCCCCCTCACTATCGTTTTCCATCACTTGTTGTACCCTTGTCTCTGGGTTTCTTTACAGCACTTCCTTTCCCCCCACCGTGCTCACTCCCATGCCCAATGGAAAGGGCCGGTCACATGTTTACTCCTCCAGATTGTTCATCCAGCCTCTCTTAATTAGACAGACCTGTAAAGGTAATAACATGCACAAAACAAGACTGAGCTAAACCAAGCAGCAAAAAGAAAAAAAAAACAAACAAAAATGAAAACAAAACCCAACCCAAATCCAATGACACTAAAAGAAAACAACACTAACCAGAAAGAAAAGTACAAGGACTGTGTGGTGAACTTTAGGAGTGTTTTCCAGTCCAGTCTGTGGGGGCACCGAACCCTGACCACAAAGTCCACCTTTGGCATTCCCCGGGGACTTTGATGCTCCGTTTTCTTACTCTTCCGCTGCACTCTCTTAGTGTCATGCATCGAAGTGGCAGGATCAGTTCGGGCGCAGTTCCCACACTGTGTGTCCAGTGTTGTCCCCTCTAAGGCTATGGGTCTTTGAGGGACGTTTCTCATCGTGGGGCTGCCCATGTGGTCTTCTCTGTGGATTGGCTTCTCTGATTGGGAACATCATCCTCAAGGTGTATTGGGCCAGGGTGTGCTCCATTCTCCCCTCCTCCCCCTTGTTCTGCCCTGTGTTCACTGATCAGATATGTCCCTCTCCGCGAGCTGCAGATCCGGTGCCATCCTGTGAAATACAATCTTTTGGGGCTGCAAGGATGTGGGGGGGTGGGTATCAGCTCAGATCTTTTGAGAGTCCAGGAGATATTGACTTCTCGATGGGCACAGTTCTGTGGGGCACCGTGCTCTTGGTCCAGACGCTGGTTGTGAATATGACTTTGTTGTTAACCAGTTGTGTGTCTCTGGGTCAACTCCCGTGTGTTTTTGAGTGAGTTTTCTAATCTGCAAAGTAAATGTACAGGATTATCCAGACTCCCATGTCAGCAAGTTATCGAGAGGGGTTAATCAGAGACTGTTTCATATAGTGTGTACCTGCGCGCCGCATTCTAGACCTGCGATGGCAATTATGAGCTCAGGATAGAGATGGTGTCCAGCAGGTAACATACGTGGCTCCATATTGAAACAGGAAGCCCACTGTGGAGATTTGGTCCTTCTGTTGATGGCCACCGGCCACCTAGTCTTCTCCTGCTATAACTGCTTCACTGGCTCAGCAGCTGAGCCAGAAGCCAGTGATATCATAACCAGGTGGCTAACTGGGCCAAAGGGCTGATAGATATTTGTTATTTTGTTGTCTTGGGAAACCCACCTACCCTCCATGCAAACCTTCTGGTGTGAGTTATCTGTGGAAGGAATCATAGGCTCACAGTAATTCACATCTTTCTTCTTGAAAATGTGCCCATATTCCTTTCTGAACCTGACAAGGTGGCCCCTGTGTCCACCAAGAAATTTACTGCCTGGCCTCCTACTTGGAGAGTTAGCCTGGGCTTTTGGCGGCGAAGTGAAACAGAGCCCTGACCCCTTCATTGAGCTTCTTCAAGCATTATTGTCTCTTGCTTGGGTCTTTCTACGTGCAGATGAGGCCCATCCACTCTAGTGGAGGGTCGTGCACCTCTCCTCGGGTTTTCAAGGCACTGATTTTTCCAGTGTCCTTCTTTCCTGCAGTAGGCACATTGGTCCTTCCCCATGGCTTGGCGGTGCCCACAGGTTAGTCTCTCCGTGAGTGGGCCATGCTCTCCTTTTCCTGAGTCTCTGGGGTCTCTCATGGCAATTCCTAGTATTTTAGCTAGCTTCTTTGTCTCTGTCGTGCTAGGGTCATCTCTGTTGTTATACACTCAATGAGCCACTTGTACCAAATCGCTAAGATTTTTCCCTTCAAACCCTTCCCACTTCTTTGTCATGTCTGAGGCAGACTGACTGAGTAATAAAGGCAATACTTATTGCCCTCCTGTTTTCAGTGCCTCCGGGCCGTTAGGGGTATAAAGCCCGTAGGCTTCCCTCAGCCACTCTAGAAAGGCAGGCGGATATTCTCTTATAGGAACCTGAAAATTCTCACTGACCTTAGATAAATTCATAGGTTTCCTAGCTCTTCTGCAGAGGGTCATGTAAGAGCAATGGTTGATACCTGGTAAAGTCCTCTGGGCCTTGCTAGGAATTGAGATCCCACATTGTTGGTGTAGTGGCCAAAAGAGTTTCTCCCAAGTGGGGAGTGCCCGCTCGCTGACCATCAGGTTCACTGACTGCTTACTGGGCCTCTGTCTGGAAGGTCTACCCTCCTCCGTTGTGAACAGCACCTGGAGAAGTTGTTGGCAAGCATTCCAGGTGGGCTGATGAGTATGGAAGTCATACCAGTACTAGTGTGTGTGGGGGGCTGCTTGTTAGGGGTGGGGGTGAGTTTGGGGGGCCGGTGGGGGAGGGAGTGACTCAATAAGGGCCTGTTAGAAGTTTTCTATTTCTGGACCCTAGAAACCTTATAGGGCGGGGGTTGAAAGAAAGGGTTTGAAGCCAGCTCTCCCACTCCCAGAGTTCTCCTGCAAAATGGGATAAAGCCGATTAGGGGAGAGTGATGGGGAGGGGAGGGGAGGGGAGGTGTGGGGGAGGGGTGAGGGAGGGGAGGGGTGGGGGAGGGTGATGTGGAGGGATGGCCTCCACCTATGTGGTTTTGGGAACTTGGACCGTTTGTTTTTCCGGTCCTTCCATGTTTCCTGAAACCTTGGAAACAAGGGCCCTTTCTTTGCGGGAGGGAGTAAGTCTTTTATATTTGCAGGCTTCTTAGTGGCAATGTCAGCCCACACTTGAAGTAACGGGATCAGATCGGGATATCCTGGTTCCCTTTAAACATAACTATGAACTCTTAGTAATAGGGGGTGGGAAAACTAGTCTTGCGTGGGTCAATCAGGGACTCCTTCTGCCCCATCACTTTTAAACAAATTGTAGAGTCTCCAAGCTTTTGGGTTGAAACCACATCCTCTTGGTGAATGCCGAGAGCAGGGGTCCTCAAACTACAACCTGTGGGCCACATGCAGACAGCCGAGGACGTTGATCCTTTCTGCCGGGTGTATGTGCCCCATTTATTTTTTTTTTGAACTTCAAATCAAGATGTGCAGTGTGCACATGAATTTGTTCGTAATATTTGTTTTTTTAAACTATAGTCTTTCCTTCAAAAGGCCTGAGGGATAGTGAACTGGCCCCCTGGGTAAACAGTTTAAAGACCCCTGCCCTAAGGTATCCTGGACTTAGGGGTTATTAATCTCCCAGCCCTGAAACATCCCTGAACATTCTACCCGTTGTAGGAGGCACCATGGGAATTTGGACCCCGGGTAATTTACAAGCCTTTACTCCAATTGAACCCAAGAAAATTCAAAATGGCTTAGGCAGTTACTCTATTTTGGTCACTTTTGACTCGTCCTGCACTAGCCCATTATTTCCATTTAACTCTATAACGCGAAGCATGATGTTTTCATAACATTAAAAATGTATATATTAATACATATATATATATATATTTATAACTATGAAAGTCCACAACAAAAAGAAAATTTTTTCCCAAAATTAAAATTGAAGCGTTATAGGGTTAAAAAGAAGGATGGGTCTTATCAGCGGGTCCAAGACCTTAGCATCATAAATGAATCAGTGATCCGACTGCACCTAGTAGTGCCCAAACCTGTGCCCTCCTAGGGGAAAGTGTGAATGCTTTTATCCCTCTTCCTGTACTTCCAATGAACAAACACACATGTCTGGTAATCCTAAGATTATTTTTGTTTCCTGTGATACTCACCTAATTTCAAGGCCACTGCCACCTCACAAGCTTAGCCTTGTCGTAGTCAAACTGTTCACCTTTTAGACCGTTTGTTTTTCTCAGAAGTTATCGGGTGATTAAAGCTTCTGAACCAAGTGTGCCAGGTCCACGACTACCATCTCCTGGACCACCTCAACCTTATCCATCCTGGATAAAGTTGCCCTCAATGGACAACCCCTCCCAGCAGTGTAGGAAGGGTATGGACCCAAAGCCCCACCTCGCCCCTTTTGCCAGCAGGAAGCAGCTAGAGATGTCGTCGCCCAGTACCCCCAAAGATTTGGGTCCATATCTCTTCAGGGGGGCAAATGTTAGGTAGCTATGCTAGGGACTGGGGCATCCGTTATGCATGCCCATAGGGCCAAGATAAGAGCCCAGTTAGGAGAGGCACCCTGTGCATGCTCAGAGGTCCAGATTTCTGGCCATGAAGGGGAGGTCACCTGGGTGGTTCCTGTACCTGGATTGACCAATCTAGGCCATGTAAATTCAATTCAGCCACTGGGGTCGGCCAGACTTGCCCACCACGCCTCCCTACGCTCATAAAACTCTCTTGAGTGCAGACCAGGCTTCTGCATGATTTCTCTCTCACTCAGGAAGGCTCTTTGGAGGCAGCTGTGCTGCACATGAGTGGCTGGTGGATACTGTTCAGATGCATGGCTTTCTGCTTGCAAGGGTTTTTGTCTCAGCTGACTGTAAGGGAGGAGGTAGTACGTCTGGATCACAGAGTATCCATGTCCACAAACGAGGCTGCTCATTCCACAGTCCTGGAAGTGCTTTATGAAAACCCTCTGCTTTGCAATGTCATTCTTTGTAGATTAGAGTGGGAGGGGCTGGGACCAAGGTATGCTGCCTCTTACTCCCAGTTGCAGGTTTCTGGATGCTGATTGTATCTCTTACAGCATCAGTTAGTGGGCTTGTTGTCTGCCTCAGGCTTTGTTCACGGAGATCCTCCAGCTAGTTGGTGGTGTGTGCGCATGAGCAGAGACTTCCTGCCAATCCCCCATGAGTAGTAGAGCTCCCATGGTGTGGACTCCATGAAAGCCTTGCCCCAGGCAGCATGCTTACAAAGGAGGGTGGGCCCTGCAGGACAGAGGACCATTCCCCCTGTGGAATGGCCTCAGAGATCCACCTCCCTCTCTGGCCAGCTGCTGGGGATGTGGGTCCTAAGCATCATGGCTGACTCAATAATAGACACAGGGTGAGGCGACTCCAGTAGCTGTTTTGACTGGTCTAATCCAGCCTGAGATCATCCTTGCATGAGCCCCTGCCAAGATTATTTTTGTTTCTTTTATGATCTTTTCATTAGTGGCTCCTACAACACTAACCACCATCCATAAATACATCATCTGTTTGAAGCCCATCTGTACATTAATTGCCCTCCTTATTCACAAAATATCCACTCTCCACCCAAGCCCCTGGCCTCAGCTCCTCATTTTTCCCCCCTCAATGCCCGCCACCCATCCCTCATCAATCCTTGGAAATGTACTAATTCTTTTGTCATATTTTCACCCACCTTTCTTTTGAGGTCAATGAAGATCCTTGTAATCGGTTCCCACTTTCCATCCTGCCCTTCCTCCACCCTCCCAGTATCTCCACTCATAACACTGGTAAAGGGCCCATCCACTCTGGATTCCCCGTGTTTGAAATTCCTATCGGTACTAGAATACCTTCTCTAGTTTGGCCAGATTAGTATGGTAGAACTGGGATCATGATAGTGGGGCAAGAGAAAGCATTAAGAACTAGAGGAAAGTTGTGTTTCATCTTTGCTGTCTCATACCCTGTATTCTTTAATCTCCACTCTGAGATCCTTCTGTAAGGGGATGTCCAGTGCACTGCAAATAGGTTTTGGGTCTATACCCGGCAGTCCCCTCTCATTCTCCATGATAAGATTTTTTTGTTCTCATGATACCTGTTGCCTTATCCCTTTAAAACTTTGTGATCACACAGGCTGGTATGCTTTCTCCATGTGGGCTCTGTTGCTTCAGAGCCAGATGGCTGTTTCTTTACCCTCAGGCCTTTAAGACCCCACACGCTATATCTTTAGGTAGCTGGACACCATCGGCTTTCTTCACCACATTTGCTTATGCAGCCGCTTTGTGGTCAGTGATTGTGTAGGGAAGGTGAGCATCTTAGAATGCCAATTTAATAGAACAGTGTTATTGCAATGAGGGAGTCCTTGAGCGGAGGCCCTATGTCCATCTGCTACCTTAATACTAAATCTATAAACATATGGACATAGATCTATTTCCCCATGCCCCTTTGTAAATATATGTACATATGTACATGCCTTTATTTAGACGTCTATAACTGGCCCTTGCTTCCCAGCTCACTCTTCTATACTCTTTGATTTTCCTCTTGTGCCCACTGACATGCTCAGTCTTCCTTTGGGTTTCAGTAATTCCTCTTGGTTACATTACCTTTGATCACGCCCTACCAGGCCTCCTACATCCCCCTCACTATCGTTTTCCATCACTTGTTGTACCCTTGTCTCTGGGTTTCTTTACAGCACTTCCTTTCCCCCCACCGTGCTCACTCCCATGCCCAATGGAAAGGGCCGGTCACATGTTTACTCCTCCAGATTGTTCATCCAGCCTCTCTTAATTAGACAGACCTGTAAAGGTAATAACATGCACAAAACAAGACTGAGCTAAACCAAGCAGCAAAAAGAAAAAAAAAACAAACAAAAATGAAAACAAAACCCAACCCAAATCCAATGACACTAAAAGAAAACAACACTAACCAGAAAGAAAAGTACAAGGACTGTGTGGTGAACTTTAGGAGTGTTTTCCAGTCCAGTCTGTGGGGGCACCGAACCCTGACCACAAAGTCCACCTTTGGCATTCCCCGGGGACTTTGATGCTCCGTTTTCTTACTCTTCCGCTGCACTCTCTTAGTGTCATGCATCGAAGTGGCAGGATCAGTTCGGGCGCAGTTCCCACACTGTGTGTCCAGTGTTGTCCCCTCTAAGGCTATGGGTCTTTGAGGGACGTTTCTCATCGTGGGGCTGCCCATGTGGTCTTCTCTGTGGATTGGCTTCTCTGATTGGGAACATCATCCTCAAGGTGTATTGGGCCAGGGTGTGCTCCATTCTCCCCTCCTCCCCCTTGTTCTGCCCTGTGTTCACTGATCAGATATGTCCCTCTCCGCGAGCTGCAGATCCGGTGCCATCCTGTGAAATACAATCTTTTGGGGCTGCAAGGATGTGGGGGGGTGGGTATCAGCTCAGATCTTTTGAGAGTCCAGGAGATATTGACTTCTCGATGGGCACAGTTCTGTGGGGCACCGTGCTCTTGGTCCAGACGCTGGTTGTGAATATGACTTTGTTGTTAACCAGTTGTGTGTCTCTGGGTCAACTCCCGTGTGTTTTTGAGTGAGTTTTCTAATCTGCAAAGTAAATGTACAGGATTATCCAGACTCCCATGTCAGCAAGTTATCGAGAGGGGTTAATCAGAGACTGTTTCATATAGTGTGTACCTGCGCGCCGCATTCTAGACCTGCGATGGCAATTATGAGCTCAGGATAGAGATGGTGTCCAGCAGGTAACATACGTGGCTCCATATTGAAACAGGAAGCCCACTGTGGAGATTTGGTCCTTCTGTTGATGGCCACCGGCCACCTAGTCTTCTCCTGCTATAACTGCTTCACTGGCTCAGCAGCTGAGCCAGAAGCCAGTGATATCATAACCAGGTGGCTAACTGGGCCAAAGGGCTGATAGATATTTGTTATTTTGTTGTCTTGGGAAACCCACCTACCCTCCATGCAAACCTTCTGGTGTGAGTTATCTGTGGAAGGAATCATAGGCTCACAGTAATTCACATCTTTCTTCTTGAAAATGTGCCCATATTCCTTTCTGAACCTGACAAGGTGGCCCCTGTGTCCACCAAGAAATTTACTGCCTGGCCTCCTACTTGGAGAGTTAGCCTGGGCTTTTGGCGGCGAAGTGAAACAGAGCCCTGACCCCTTCATTGAGCTTCTTCAAGCATTATTGTCTCTTGCTTGGGTCTTTCTACGTGCAGATGAGGCCCATCCACTCTAGTGGAGGGTCGTGCACCTCTCCTCGGGTTTTCAAGGCACTGATTTTTCCAGTGTCCTTCTTTCCTGCAGTAGGCACATTGGTCCTTCCCCATGGCTTGGCGGTGCCCACAGGTTAGTCTCTCCGTGAGTGGGCCATGCTCTCCTTTTCCTGAGTCTCTGGGGTCTCTCATGGCAATTCCTAGTATTTTAGCTAGCTTCTTTGTCTCTGTCGTGCTAGGGTCATCTCTGTTGTTATACACTCAATGAGCCACTTGTACCAAATCGCTAAGATTTTTCCCTTCAAACCCTTCCCACTTCTTTGTCATGTCTGAGGCAGACTGACTGAGTAATAAAGGCAATACTTATTGCCCTCCTGTTTTCAGTGCCTCCGGGCCGTTAGGGGTATAAAGCCCGTAGGCTTCCCTCAGCCACTCTAGAAAGGCAGGCGGATATTCTCTTATAGGAACCTGAAAATTCTCACTGACCTTAGATAAATTCATAGGTTTCCTAGCTCTTCTGCAGAGGGTCATGTAAGAGCAATGGTTGATACCTGGTAAAGTCCTCTGGGCCTTGCTAGGAATTGAGATCCCACATTGTTGGTGTAGTGGCCAAAAGAGTTTCTCCCAAGTGGGGAGTGCCCGCTCGCTGACCATCAGGTTCACTGACTGCTTACTGGGCCTCTGTCTGGAAGGTCTACCCTCCTCCGTTGTGAACAGCACCTGGAGAAGTTGTTGGCAAGCATTCCAGGTGGGCTGATGAGTATGGAAGTCATACCAGTACTAGTGTGTGTGGGGGGCTGCTTGTTAGGGGTGGGGGTGAGTTTGGGGGGCCGGTGGGGGAGGGAGTGACTCAATAAGGGCCTGTTAGAAGTTTTCTATTTCTGGACCCTAGAAACCTTATAGGGCGGGGGTTGAAAGAAAGGGTTTGAAGCCAGCTCTCCCACTCCCAGAGTTCTCCTGCAAAATGGGATAAAGCCGATTAGGGGAGAGTGATGGGGAGGGGAGGGGAGGGGAGGTGTGGGGGAGGGGTGAGGGAGGGGAGGGGTGGGGGAGGGTGATGTGGAGGGATGGCCTCCACCTATGTGGTTTTGGGAACTTGGACCGTTTGTTTTTCCGGTCCTTCCATGTTTCCTGAAACCTTGGAAACAAGGGCCCTTTCTTTGCGGGAGGGAGTAAGTCTTTTATATTTGCAGGCTTCTTAGTGGCAATGTCAGCCCACACTTGAAGTAACGGGATCAGATCGGGATATCCTGGTTCCCTTTAAACATAACTATGAACTCTTAGTAATAGGGGGTGGGAAAACTAGTCTTGCGTGGGTCAATCAGGGACTCCTTCTGCCCCATCACTTTTAAACAAATTGTAGAGTCTCCAAGCTTTTGGGTTGAAACCACATCCTCTTGGTGAATGCCGAGAGCAGGGGTCCTCAAACTACAACCTGTGGGCCACATGCAGACAGCCGAGGACGTTGATCCTTTCTGCCGGGTGTATGTGCCCCATTTATTTTTTTTTTGAACTTCAAATCAAGATGTGCAGTGTGCACATGAATTTGTTCGTAATATTTGTTTTTTTAAACTATAGTCTTTCCTTCAAAAGGCCTGAGGGATAGTGAACTGGCCCCCTGGGTAAACAGTTTAAAGACCCCTGCCCTAAGGTATCCTGGACTTAGGGGTTATTAATCTCCCAGCCCTGAAACATCCCTGAACATTCTACCCGTTGTAGGAGGCACCATGGGAATTTGGACCCCGGGTAATTTACAAGCCTTTACTCCAATTGAACCCAAGAAAATTCAAAATGGCTTAGGCAGTTACTCTATTTTGGTCACTTTTGACTCGTCCTGCACTAGCCCATTATTTCCATTTAACTCTATAACGCGAAGCATGATGTTTTCATAACATTAAAAATGTATATATTAATACATATATATATATATATTTATAACTATGAAAGTCCACAACAAAAAGAAAATTTTTTCCCAAAATTAAAATTGAAGCGTTATAGGGTTAAAAAGAAGGATGGGTCTTATCAGCGGGTCCAAGACCTTAGCATCATAAATCATAAACACACACACACACACACACACACATACACTTGCAGAATCAATAGTCGGCTTCTGACTTGGTGTCTTTTTTACACACACGCACACAGACACATACACACACCTGTGCAGAATCTGTGGAGGACTTCTAACAACATGTCCTTTTTACACACACACACACACACACACACACACACACACAAAGACATACTCTTGCAGGATCTCTAGAGTGCTTCTGACTTGGTGTCCTTTATACACACACACACACACATACACCCTTCCAGAACTCCACAATGATTCTGATTTCATGTCCTTTTTACACACACACACACACACACACACACAAACACACCATTGCAGAATCAATAGAGGGCTTCTGACTTCATGTCTTTTTTATACACACACACACACACACCCTTACAGAACCTCTGGAGGGCTTCTGATTTCATGTCCTTTTTTCACACACACACACACACACACACACACACACTTTTGCAGAATCAATAGTCGGTTTCTGACTTCGTGTCCTTTTTACAAACACCCACACACACACACGCCCTTGCAGAAATTCTAGAGGGCTTCTGAATTTGTGACCTTATTACACACGCACACACTCACACACATAAAACCTTGCAGAATCTCTTGAGAGCTTCATACTTGGTCTCCTTTTTACAAACACACACACACATCATGGCAGAATCTCTAGATGGCTTCTGACTTCAGGATCTTTTTACACACACACACACACACACACCTTTGCAGAAACTATGGAGTGTTTCTGACTTCATGTGTCCTTTTTACACACACTCTCACACACACACACACCCTTGCAGAATCTCTTGAGGGCTTCTGACGTCATGTCCTTGTTACACAAACACACACTTGCATAATCTCTGGGGGGTCTGACTTCGTATCCTTTTTACACACACACACTCACACACACACCCTCCCTCACACTGATACTCATACCTTTGTAAAATTCCTAGAGGGCTTCTGACTTCCTTACCTTTTTACACACACACACACACACACACTCACACACATCCTTGCAGAATTCCTGGATGGATTCTTACTTTGTGTCATTTTTAAACACACACACACACACACACACACACTCCAAACTCCTTTTCTTGCAAAATCTCTGCAGTCCTTCTGACTTCGTGTCCTTTTTAAACACACACACACACACACATACACTTGTAGAATCTCTGGAGGACTTCTGATTTCATGTCCTTATTACACACACACACACACACACACACTCCCTCACTCTCACTCTGGAGGACTTCTGATTTCATGTCCTTATTACACACACACACACACACACACACTCCCTCACTCTCACACTCATACCTTTCCAGAAAACCTAGAGGGCTTCTGATTTCGTGTCCTTTTAACACAACACACTCACCCTTGCAGAATCTCTAGAGGGCTTCTGACTTCCTGTACTTTTGACACACACAGACACCCTTGCAGAATCTCCAGACATTTTCTGACTTCGTGTTGTTTTCACCCATACACACACACACACACACTTTGGCAGAATCTCTGGAGGGCTTCTAATATGGTTTACTTATTTCAAACACAACAAACACACACACACAGACCTTTGCATAACCAATATTGGGCTTCTGACTTCTTGTAATTTTTACCCTCACACACAAACACACACACACACATACAACCTTGCAGAATCTCTGGAGGGCTCCTGACTTTGTGTCCTTTTTACACAAACATACACACATACACACACCCTTGAAGAATCTCTAGAGGGCTTCTGACTTCGTGTCTTTTTACACAAACACACACACACCAAACACACATACACCCTGGTAGAATCTCTGGATGGTGGCTGACTTGCTGTCCTTTTTACACACACACACACACACACACACACAAACACCCTTGCAGAATATCTAGAGGGTTTCTGAATTTGTGTCTGTTTACACACACACACACACCCTTACAGAACCTCTGGACAGCTTCAGACTCCATGTCCTTTTTACACACACACACACACACACACACACATACACTTGCAGAATCAATAGTCGGCTTCTGACTTGGTGTCTTTTTTACACACACGCACACAGACACATACACACACCTGTGCAGAATCTGTGGAGGACTTCTAACAACATGTCCTTTTTACACACACACACACACACACACACACAAAGACATACTCTTGCAGGATCTCTAGAGTGCTTCTGACTTGGTGTCCTTTATACACACACACACATACACCCTTCCAGAACTCTACAATGATTCTGATTTCATGTCCTTTTTACACACACACACACACACACACACACACACACACACACAAACACACCATTGCAGAATCAATAGAGGGCTTCTGACTTCATGTCTTTTTTATACACACACACACACACCCTTACAGATCCTCTGGAGGGCTTCTGATTTCATGTCCTTTTTTCACACACACACACACACACACACACACTTTTGCAGAATCAATAGTCGGTTTCTGACTTCGTGTCCTTTTTACAAACACCCACACACACACACGCCCTTGCAGAAATTCTAGAGGGCTTCTGAATTTGTGACCTTATTACACACGCACACACTCACACACATAAAACCTTGCAGAATCTCTTGAGAGCTTCATACTTGGTCTCCTTTTTACAAACACACACACACATCATGGCAGAATCTCTAGATGGCTTCTGACTTCAGGATCTTTTTACACACACACACACACACACACCTTTGCAGAAACTATGGAGTGTTTCTGACTTCATGTGTCCTTTTTACACACACTCTCTCACACACACACACCCTTGCAGAATCTCTTGAGGGCTTCTGACGTCATGTCCTTGTTACACAAACACACACTTGCATAATCTCTGGGGGGTCTGACTTCGTATCCTTTTTACACACACACACTCACACACACACCCTCCCTCACACTGATACTCATACCTTTGTAAAATTCCTAGAGGGCTTCTGACTTCCTTACCTTTTTATACACACACACACACACACACACACACTCACACACATCCTTGCAGAATTCCTGGATGGATTCTTACTTTGTGTCATTTTTAAACACACACACACACACACACTCCAAACTCATTTTCTTGCAAAATCTCTGCAGTCCTTCTGACTTCGTGTCCTTTTTAAACACACACACACACACACATACACTTGTAGAATCTCTGGAGGACTTCTGATTTCATGTCCTTATTACACACACACACACACACACACACTCCCTCACTCTCACTCTGGAGGACTTCTGATTTCATGTCCTTATTACACACACACACACACACACACACACACACTCCCTCACTCTCACACTCATACCTTTCCAGAAAACCTAGAGGGCTTCTGATTTCGTGTCCTTTTAACACAACACACTCACCCTTGCAGAATCTCTAGAGGGCTTCTGACTTCCTGTACTTTTGACACACACAGACACCCTTGCAGAATCTCCAGACATTTTCTGACTTCGTGTTGTTTTCACACATACACACACACACACACACTCTGGCAGAATCTCTGGAGGGCTTCTAATATGGTTTACTTATTTCAAACACAACAAACACACACACACAGACCTTTGCATAATCAATATTGGGCTTCTGACTTCGTGTAATTTTTACCCTCACACACAAACACACACACACACATACAACCTTGCAGAATCTCTGGAGGGCTTCTGACTTTGTGTCCTTTTTACACAAACATACACACATACACACACCCTTGAAGAATCTCTAGAGGGCTTCTGACTTCGTGTATTTTTACACAAACACACACACACACCAAACACACATACACCCTGGTAGAATCTCTGGATGGTGGCTGACTTGCTGTCCTTTTTACACACACACACACACACACACACACACACACACACAAACACTTGAAGAATATCTAGAGGGTTTCTGAATTTATGTCTGTTTACACACACACACACTTACAGAACCTCTGGACGGCTTCAGACTCCATGTCCTTTTTACTCACACACACACACACACACACACACACACACTTTTGCAGAATCAATAGTCGGCTTCTGACTTGGTATCCTTTTTACACACACGCACACAAACACATACACACACCTTTGCAGAATTTGTGGAGGACTTCTAACAACATGTCCTTTTTACACACACACCCACACACACACACACACACAAGACATACTCTTGCAGGATCTCTAGAGTGCTTCTGACTTGGTGTCCTTTATACACACACACACACATACACCCTTCCAGAACTCTACAAGGGTTCTGACTTCTTGTCCTTTTTACACACACACACACACACACACACCCTTACAGAACCTCTGGAGGGCTTCAGATTTCATGTCCTTTTTACACACACACACACACACACACACACAACACACACTTTTGCAGAATCAATAGTCGGCTTCTGACTTCGTGTCCTTTTTACAAATACCCACAACGTCCTTGCAGAATTTCTAGAGGGCTTCTGAATTTGTGACCTTATTACACACGCACACACTCACACACATAAAACCTTGCAGAATCTCTTGAGAGCTTCATACTTGGTCTCCTTTTTACAAATACACACACACACACATCATGGCAGAATCTCTAGATGGCTTCTGACTTCAGGATCTTTTTACACACACACCTTTGCAGAAACTATGGAGTGTTTCTGACTTCATGTGTCCTTTTTACACACACTCTCACACACACACACCCTTGCAGAATCTCTTGAGGGCTTCTGACGTCATGTCCTTGTTACACACACATACACACACGCACTTGCATAATCTGTGGGGGTCTGACTTCGTGTCCTTTTTACACACACACACACTCACACACACCCTCCCTCACACTGATACTCATACCTTTGGAAAATTCCTAGAGGGCTTCTGACTTCCTTACCTTTTTACACACACACACACACACACACACACACACACACATCCTTGCAGAATTCCTGGATGGATTCTTACTTTGTGTCATTTTTAAACACACACACACACACACACACACTCCAAACTCATTTTCTTGCCAAATCTCTGCAGTCCTTCTGACTTCGTGTCCTTTTTAAACACACACACACACACACACACACACACACACACATACACTTGTAGAATCTCTGGAGGACTTCTGATTTCATGTCCTTATTACACACACACACA